>NW_018165094.1:108575-134685 GCF_001263595.1 Phalaenopsis equestris
CTATCACGGATATATTCATTTCGCATTTTGTCTCTAAGTGTAAAGCCACTTATCTACCTAGTCATTCTCATCTCGGCGACACTTAACTTAGTATTATACAAAAACAACATTCAACGCCATAGAGCATTGCAACTCACCACCATCTTATAAAATTTTTCTTTCAGTCTAAGCAGTACTTTTCTATCACACAAAAAGCCGTAAGCATTCCTCCACTTCAACCAACCAACTTGAATTCTACTATTAACATCCCCATCTATATCACCATCGCTTTGAACAATAGACCCGAGATATCTAAATTGTTCACACCTTTTAATAATTTGATCACCCAAAATTACACTTCTGTCACTAGAACTACTACTACTACTAAAATTACATTCCATGTTATTACTACTACTACTAAAATTACATTCCATGTATTCAGTTTTAGTTCTACTCAAATGAAGGCCTTTAGACTCCAATGTAGACCTCCATAATTCATGTTCTTCTTGGGTTTTTTCTCTCGTTTATCAACGAGAAGGATATCATCAGCAAAAAACATACAAGAAGGTACATCCTCCTGTAAATGTCCAATAAGACCATCCATAACTAAAGCAAAAAGATATGGGCTTAAAGCCGATCCCTGATGTAATCCAACAAAAATAGGAAAATATTTGGTCAATCTTCCTTCAATTCGAACACAAGTAACAAATCTAGTTTACATATCTTTAATGACTTAAATATAAGTCATATCAACACCTTTCTTCTCAAAAACTCTCGAAAGGATATCTTTTAGAACTTTATCGTAAGCTTTTTCTAAATCAATAAAAATCAGGTGTAGATTCTCTTTATTATTTCTGAACTTTTCCATCAAACATCTAAATTGATTATGAGAAATCTTTGTGATATGTCTTAACCTATGTTCAATTACCCTCTCTCATAATTTTAAAGTATGACACATCAACTTAATTCCTCCATAATTTGCACACTCTTTTGCATCCTCTTTCATCCCCTTTTGTGCATCCCCTTTATTCGTAAAAATGGGGACCGAAATACTGTTCCTCCAATCCTCATGCATCTTTTTAATTTTTAAAATATTATTAAAAAGTTTAGTAAGCCAAGAAACTCGCAAATCTCCTAAAATTTTCATACTTCAATTAGGATATCATCTGGTCCTACAGACTTTCCACCCTTGGTTTTCTTTAAAGCCTCATCAATTTCTTTTTTACTAATGCGACGGTAAAATTGAAACGTTTTATTTTTATTAGTGATATTAAGATCGCTAAGGTCAATCGTATTTTCAGAAAATTTATTAAAAAATTTATCAAAATAACTCACCCACCTATGTTGAATATCTTTTTCTAAGAAAAACACTTTTTGATTTTTATCTTTAATACACTTTACTTGAGTTAAATGTTTACTTTTCTTCTATCTTTGTTTGACTAGTTTTTACATATATTTTTCACTCTTCTTAGTATCTAATATATTATACAGATCATTAAAAGTAAAATTTTTAGCTTCACAGATTGTTCTTTTGGACTCTTTGCGGGTCATTTGATATTTTTTCCAGTTCTCTAAGCTTTTATATTTAAACCAATTTTTATAACATAACTTCTTATATTTTATCTTTTCTTGCATAATATTATTCCATCACCAACTATTTTTCTTTATAGATTTTTTTTATTATCCAATTACATATTTTGCTACTTGTTTAATAGTGCTTGTTGTTTTATCTCATATAGCATTTGCTTCATCATGAACATCCTAAATTTTGAAATCTTGAATTTTACTCATAAAAATAATTTTATTTGTGTTTTTTAGGTTCTCTCATCTAATTCTACGATGAAAAGTCATAGTATTTTTTATTTTACAACTCTTCATCTTAAAATCTAGAACTAATAAATGATGTTGCGTACTTAAATCCTCACTTGGAATGACCTTGCAATCCTTACAATCTGGACGATCTCTTCTTCTCATAATACAATAATCAATTTGTGTTTTATTAGATCCATTTTTATAAGTAATAAGATGCTCATCTATTTTCTATCTATTTTCTTGAACATCTATTTTCTTGAATAAAATATTAGTAATAATAAAATCATACACTAAAAAAAAATCTAAAATAGCTCTACCTGTTTCACTTGTCAATCCAAAACCGTAGCCACAATGAATATTTCTGAAATCTTCTACTACTCTACCAACATGTCCATAACATGTCCATTTAACATGTCCATTTAAATCTCCTCTAATAAAAATTCTTTCTTCAAGAGGTATCATTTGTGTTGAGTCTACTAAGTCATTCCAGATATTATCTTTAGACCCTATTTCTAAACCTATTTGAGGAGCATAAGCACTTGTAATATTAAAAATCTTAGTATCAATGATAATCTTAAGGGCTATAATTCTATCTCCAACTCTATTAATTTTTGCAACATTATTTTTCAAACTCTTATCTATAATTACACCTACACTATTTCTATTGCGACATTTACCAGAATACCAAAGTTTAAAACCTAAGTTGTCATTCTCCTTAGCCTTTTCTCCAACTTATTTAGTTTCTTAAATACATAAGATATTAATCTTTCTATGAATCATAATATCAACTAATTTCATTAATTTGCCATTGAGAATACCTATATTTTAAAATTTTATCATAATATTAATTTCGGTAGTTTCATCGACAACAATGCTTCAATTATATCATAAAAATCATTATCCTTGAGGAATGATCAGGACAATCACAACCTCGTGTTCAAACATTAAAGCTCCTGCAAGTTCTGAGCTAAAAGCTGATTTCGTGAACATTTTATATGCTCTTTTCAGGATGACCCAGCAACCAGAAGATGGCTCCAGCAGCTGCTGCATAATATTTCAGGAGGAAGCTTGGTTTCTGCCCTTCAGCCTGGAGGTCTTGAGCACATGCTGGGAAACTAAACCATCCTCCTCTCATTTTTTGCCATCTCAAAGTGAGATACAGGATTGTCTGTTGTATTCCATTTTAAAATATGTTCTTAGGATTTTGCTCACTCAAATAGGAGTTGCTGCTTGCCGACAATGTAGAATATACGCATGGGTTATGTTGGGATTGAAGTCCCTTTTTGTTTAATGTAAGATATTTGCATCACAGAATATTTATGCTAGAGTAATGTTATTCAATTTGTTAATGTCACTTGTTTCTGTGTTAGCTGCGGATGCATTTCTTATCACTTTCTTCAGTCGATTGTCACTCAGCCATTTGTTTGTGATAAAGATGTTGATGGAGTGATTTATAGTCATTTATCTTATGAAATGAAGCCGAGTCGCTCTATTTTGACTATAAATTTGTCAAATTTAAACATCATTTGATTCTCTAATCGGTGTTTCAAATTTTGTATTTATCCTTTAAATGCTTGATTGGTGCTCGTTCGATCTTTTAGATTGGATTGCTTTTGATGTTGAACTTAACTTGTCAAGAAATTTAATTTGATCATAAATTTGATGAAATAGTTCACTTTAGAAGTTATCCAATCCTTAAATATGTTGAGATTTTTGCTTCATCAAGCTAATTTTCTGGCAACCTATTTGCTGCCCCTTATTTTCGAACTTTGATGCTCTTAGCATCCAACAACATGTCTCAAGTTGTTGAAAATTTATGTTACATAAATATCAATTTGGTATAAATTAGGAAGTGCAATCTTTCTTTGGACACCAATGTAGACCACCCCTCTAATAAAACATCCTCAATTATACTTTTAGCCATTACCATTTGCATGTCAATTGCCAATTGGAGTGAAAGCTTTTGCAAATTTTTAGAGTAAATATAGTTGCTCAAAATCAATTATCGAGGTTCTATCATGCTGGCAAAATAACAAAATTGAGTCCGAAATGTCAAAAATGTTTCTTGAGATCTAAAAATTGAATCGGAGATGTCTGGATTGGTTGACACTGTTATTGATCATGATGTCGTGTTATATGCCCATGCCTCTAGAACATGAGAATTTAAAATTTCAAAATTTTTTGTGACATGATGATTGTTTTAATTTATTAATTTTTATGCCATTCTTTCTATTAATCATATTGAATTTTTTAAATATTATTTTAAAACAAATTCATATAATTTATTAAAGCTAATAGTTTTACATAATTTATTTATAAATTAAAACCACAATTTTATTTCACCTTTTTATGAAATAAATTCTTCAATATATTTTTTAAAATTTATAAAAAAATTAAATCAAAACTCAAAGTCCTAGTTACCCATTTTAATATTTAATGGGTGGGGGCGACTAATACACTGTGTGATCGGTTATATGACAATATATTAGATTTATGTTTGTAGGATTTAGTAAATCCAATAAATTCAGATTCAATAAATTCAATAAAAGTTGGAACCCAAAAATTATTCGACAATTGATTTCATAAATCCAATTAAATCCTATAAAGTTGTTTGTCAATTTATGTAAGATTTAAAAGTTTGTTATGTTCGTTAGAATAACATAACAAATTATTATTTTTTATATTATTAGAAAATATGATAATTAAATTTAATTAAATTCTATTTCAATGTAGTTCTAACTATACCAATTGATAACTAATGATTTACTATAGTAATTGATTATTAATTTACAAATCATTAAACTAGTTATTTATTAAATAATAATTCAACATTAATTTTGAATTAACTAATTATTAATTATATTAATTAAGAATTATTTGAATTTTAAATTATTTTTTATTCATTAATTAAATATTAAATAAGTATATCTCAATATAATTAATTAGTTAATTAATTAATTATTAATTTATTAAATAATAAAATAAAATCACAACCCTATCTCCTTTTTCCCGCTCTCCCCTGCACAAATCCTTCCTCAAACCCTCGCCTACTTCACTCCCCCTCTCCGGCTCTCTCCTTCTTGACCAAACCCTCACGATACAGTTGCGATTAGAGATAACCGGTACAGCAACGACGGGATCGCGGTGTACAGTGACTCGAATTTTTATCTTTCTCCTCTTTCCCCTCTCTTCCTGCCGAAAGTTAACTCCACATCTTCCTTTTCGCGCGATAGCCCATCCCGGATTTACTATATCCTCCCTGCTCTAAATCCGTTACCAGACAGGCCCTAAAGTTTCCCCAACACCGGATCTTCAATTACTCGTCAAAATGGCCGAGGAAGAATGGTTCCTTGACGAATTTGAGATCGGAAGGTTCATAGGTGAAGGGAAGTTTGGCAAAGTCTATCTTGCTAGAGAGAAACAGGCAAATCCGCTTCTAATTTATTCACCCTTTTTCCCTTTTTAAGATTTCTAAAACACCAGAATGAAGCAACAATGCTAGTCTTCTTCCTCCAGAGCGGATATATCGTAGCCCTAAAGGTCATTTTCAAGCAGAAGCTGGAAAAGTATCATTTCCACGAGCATCTTAGACGAGAGATCGAGATCCAACACAGCCTTGACCACCCAAATGTCCTCCGCCTGTTCGCTTGGTTCCACGACGAGACCCGCATCTTCTTGGTCCTGGAGTACGCCGCTCAGGGAGAGCTTTACAAGCTGCTCAGGAACTTGCACCACTTCTCCGAGAAGCGTGCGGCCACGGTAGATTGCTTTGTTTCAAACCCTAGTTTGCATTTGAGCTTCTGCTACGTTTCAATATTCTTTTCGTTAATTGTTTTTTGAATTGTTTGGTGCAAGTATGTGGCGAGCCTTGCGAAGGCGTTGGCTTACTGCCATGAAAATAATGTGATACACAGAGACATCAAGCCAGAGAATTTATTGCTAGATTTTGAGGTATGAAGTGTTCAATTTCCTATTACGTATTTTTGACTTTGCTAAAACTTTTTGTTGGTTTTTATTTCATTTTCTCTGCGACTCAGCTTGGCATTTTGTGTTGTTCTTATAAATAATTGTATTTTGTATGGAATTTTGACCATTCATACTAATGTGATGCATTTGCTTACAAAAGAGTAGTTTTATTCAGGTTTAATTTCGAAGGGTTTTTTTTTATGCCATCTTTTAGGTACATCACTTCATCTAAGGAATGGGATTTATAAATCATGTTATATTTCCAAAAATAATTTTTACGGTAAATTTCATAGGCAAATTAAGTTTAGGGTTCACCTTTTCCTGCCATCTTTTTGAAACATCACTTGGTAACCTAGCAATTACCTAAGGAATGGGGTTTAGAATCCACTAGAGAATTTCATGTCATATATATAAAAATGAAATTACAGGGTAAAATTTTGATGTAAATAAAATTTAGGGTAAATTTTATTATGTTTTTGAACTCTTATTTGCTGTAAAGATATATCCTTATTCTACCAATATTAACCAATAAGGTTTTCATCAAACAAGAATAATCTAGAAAATATATTCAAAATAGAGCATCTTGGTGTTTGTTTTATTCCTTCATAATTTGTCATTTAGTATTAGTTAGTAAAATGCAAGAGGAATGATTGAAGTTTTGCAAATAAATTTGTACAAAATAGAAAGAGGAGCTCAAGAAAGGGTGGGAAGGAGATTAGTAAGTGTACCTTACTTTCATTGGTGGGAATAGATTTACGTGTATGTGTTTGTGTGTATGTGTGAGAGGAAGGGCTATCAACTCTTCTAGTTTTGAAGTTGTAATGCAAATCTACTTAATCCAGCCCTTTACTCTCTTCCTTGACACAAATCGTAAGGCTACAAAGTCAGAGTCTTAAAATATGGGCATCCAAACTACCACATCTTTTTATTCCAATCAATTTTCCTTTTATCTTAGCTTTCGTATACTCTCAAATGTAATTTAGTGGAAATATATTGGAATGATTCTTGACAATTATGGAACCTAATTGGCTGTTTGTGATCACTTTTTGTTTTTTTCTTTTTGTTTTTAGTTTATTTTTTATTTTGTTTTAATTTAAGTTTAAAACAAAAATATTTTCGGTAACACTTATGATTGTTTGATTTTTAAATATAAAAAATTAAAACAAGAATAATATAATAACTCATAAATTCTGCACACCTTTTAGATTCATACGCATCATTCAAATCATCATCTAATAAATGTTAATTGATCGCTACACAAATCTTAAAGCAGGTCAAGGGATGTCATTCAAGGCATTGACGTCAAATAAGGCATCGACATCGAAGAAGGCATCGGTGTAGATGTCGAGAAGATGGGAGTTGTTTTGAAAACACAAAAAAATAGTTTTTCTTGTTTTGTATTTTTGAAGAACAAAAACACGATTGTTTAAAATGAAGAAAAAACATTTAGAAAAATAATAAACAAACATTTTTTTTGTTTTTATTTTATGTTTTTTGAAATAAAAAATAAAAAACAGAAAAGAAAAGTGATCCAAAACAACCCCTAAGGGAATGTGTACACAACCCTAAGGAAAGATGATAGAATAGAAATACTACCCAAGACCAAGAGTAAGGGGAGAGTGTAATATCTTTTAAATAAAATAAAAAATAAAAATCAAATTGAAGTATAATTGTTCAATTATTAGAAGTTCAGGGGAGACTTCTTTCGTTCATATTTAGTGAGAAAGTGAAACGAAGTACGAGAGAGTGAGGCGTGATCGTTAGTAGCATTAACTTGCAACTTCATTGAGGGGCTTAGTAGGAGAAGAGGTGAAACTGCAGGGAAGGGAGAAGGAAGGCGTGATCGTTTCTAGCATTAACTTGCAACTTCATTGAGGAGCTTTGCATCTGACGCCACTGTCGAGCCCAGGCAAGTTGTCCGTGAGTGAAGGAAGATGGGAGGAAGGAGAAGGAGAAGGAGAAGAGGAAGAATGAGAGGAGTCGTGTTTCTTCTTTTACCTGAGCTTCGATGTCGAGCCTTGCCAAAGGAGGAAACGATGTTGTACCCTAGTTGTGCAGAGGAAGAGGAGGAGAAGGCTCGTGGGTGCGGGTAGGAGACGAGTCGAGCCTCACGTGCAAAGGAAGGACACCAAAGGAAAGCATACCGAAGCTCAAAGGTGAGTTTAATATTTTAATTAGATTACTTGATAAAAATATTATATATATTTAAGTTTATTCTTTAAATGTTAATTGTAAGTGCATTTGATATCAAGATAGAAGCTATTAGAGTTCCAAATTAGAGAGAGATAGAGGTTAATATCTGTGCAAAAGTGATCGAGACACAACAACAACGACAACAACAAAACCTTTATCCCACTAAGTGGGGTCAACTACATGAGTCCTTTTTCTTCATTGCTTCCTATTTAGTGTCATATTTCATTTAATTCTAATAAATTAAGATCATTTTTTATACAATATGCCCAAGTCATCCTAGATCTACCTTTGTTGTTCTTAACATAAGTCGAATCTAAAACATCTAGTCTTCTAATCAGATCATCAGATGGTCGACGTTTAAGGTCGACGTTTAATTTAATGTGACCAAACCATTTAAGACGACTCTCTCTAATTTTGAAGGTTATTTATTTTTAATTAATGAATCTAATATACATATTGTGTATCAAAATATTAATTATAGATTTCATTAAATAGGATTTAAGCTTTAGAAGTTCAGATTGGAGGTAGAAGAAGAACCTTGTGACATTAAAGGTGAGTAATTATTTTATTATATGTATAAAATTATTGTTTAGTTGAATAAAAACTTGCCTTTATGCTTCAGATAACTGTTTTAATAATTATATGAATGTTGCATCACGTGTGCATGTTGTAAGCTTAAGAACTATTGAAATAAATGAAATTGAAAAAGAGAAAATGAACGTTCAATGTTATAAAATGAAATAATTTAAAGGAAATGAAATGAAATGTTAGGGATTAAGACATTTAGGATTATCCTCAGATGTTATTAAAAGGGGATGTGATCTACCCATGCATAAAAAATGAAATGAAAATGATAAAAGTGTACATTCACATGTAAAATTTTGAGGGTACTTATGGGTATAATTTTGAGGATACATTTGTCTATTACGGTAATTCTGATATGACTTATTAAATGGGTTAAAAAAATAATTACTTAAATTGAAACAAGAATGATTAAATTTAAAATAAAATCTTACAGTTTGATTAAAGAATTACATATCTTTTGG
This sequence comes from Phalaenopsis equestris, assembly GCF_001263595.1. Lineage (NCBI taxonomy): Eukaryota > Viridiplantae > Streptophyta > Magnoliopsida > Asparagales > Orchidaceae > Phalaenopsis > Phalaenopsis equestris. The sequence continues at coordinate 117,572 of NW_018165094.1, forward strand.
TCATTCATGCATATCATTTGCATATGAATTTAATGCATAAGAATGTTGTAATTGCTCACTAAATCGTGAAAATTTACTCTTGAATTTTTTTTTTTTCAAGAATAACTGTAGATTGATATGTCTGACATGAGGAATTTAGCTTACAGGATGAGAATTATAACTGATAGGTACCAGGTTGTGATGTGATTTTAGTTTTCATTTTGTATTGTTTTCTTATGGGCGGTGAGATACCGTTATATGTTGGATAAGTGGTTGTTTATATTTTATGTTGTTTTTAATGTATATTTTGATTTCTATGCAGTATACTTTGTGGTTCCTTGGCGGCTCTTTTATATTTTGCAAATCATTAAAACCGTTGGAAAGTAAATGTACTGCGTGCTGGAGACATTCCTGTGATATTGAGCCTTATTATTTAATACTTTGATAGTTGCGACAGTTTCATAAAAATTTGTCAACTTAAAAAATTGTTTAATAGATCATAAGATTAAGTGCTTTCTGCTGTCTCATATTTGATCCCACCTGGACTTCATAATTTTGTAAAGCTTTATGTTTACTTCATAGATGAAGGTAGCAGGGATTATACTATAAAAACCTGTAAATTCTTCCTACTTTATTCAATTTCCTACTCTTTACATAGGTGATGGTGTACAAGGAAGTGAAGTGATAGAAAACCATTTAGCATTTATATCAAGATTGTGAATGTTAACTCTCCATTGTATAGAAACGTTAACAGCCCAAACTTTTAATTTGCATCGTAAGGTTTGATTCCATTATTGTTCATGGTATTTTCAATATGCATTTCTTACATTGGCAAAAAAAATTTAATGATGACTAAATGTCACCTCAAAAAACTTATGTTATTCAGATACGCAAGCTTTTTTCTACTTTCCAACTGGGAGAAAAATTGTCTCAAGTATATAAACAGGTTTATTATTTGCCATGAATTGATTAAGGTCTTGTTAAGCATGTCTCCAATTGGATTGTTCTTATGAACACATTTGAAAACTTGGTTTGTTTCGCTTGTATCATGGAATAAATTTATTACTTTGCAATGATATTCTTATACGTAAGTGGATTATTTTATTATCATTATTATTTTACTTTATTTTATTTTTTGCTCTTATGAATCATGGACTAAGCATAACTAGTAAATCCTTTAAGATAAAACTATATTAATTTTACAGTGAATTCGTTTTATGATTAGTGCATATGATTTAATCATTTTTTCTGAGTGATCCTAATAAAGCGAAGGCTATTTTCAACCGTTTAATAGTTGCCTACATCTTCATTCAAAAACAAAAATTCTGTCCTATCAACCGTGCTCATTAGATTGATACATTCTTCAGGGCCGCCTGAAAATAGCAGATTTTGGATGGGCTGCACAGCTACAGGCGCATGCAAAGAGACAAACTATGTGTGGTACTATAGATTATCTTGCTCCAGAAATGGTGCAGAATAAGGAGCATGATCAAACTGTTGATAATTGGACGCTTGGCATTCTTTGCTATGAATTTCTCTATGGTTTCCCACCATTTGAAGCCGAGGATAAATATGATACTTTCAAAAGGTGCATTGCCATCCTTAGAAGATTTAGTCTTTTTGAAATCATTTTTGTTTTTGTTTATTCTTCTGTTTTTAAAGATATTTGGTTAATATGTTTTTCTTTGTTTTTATTTATTATTATTAAAAATAAATGAATTTATTTTTAAAGCACTCAAAACAACATAAGCATTTTGTGTGCTTTTAAAAACAACTTCTTGCATCAATCATGTTTAATTTCAAATCGATGCATAAAAAAATAAAATATAAATAAAAAATAAAAATGATCCTAAATGACAGTGTGACAGTGATGTTGGCATCAAAGTTTTTTCTGTTTAGTAAAATTGTGTTTTTCTGCTTTTTCAAAAAACTATTGATGAAAGTTGCATTTTATTACCGATCATGGCTAAATACAGTGACTGCTAAAAAATTGTGGTGTGATTTTTTCAAAAAAAAAAAAAAAGAAAAAAAATTGTCATAGACACTGAAAAAATTGTGGTGTGATTTTTTCAAAAAAAAAAAAGAAAAAAAATTGTCATAGACACTACTGCAGCTTTTTAATCGGTTACTTCTTCTACTGTAGTTTCACACCTGCTTCTTCAAACAGCTGCAGCTGCCCTAAACAGACCCGAAATTGCTTCTAATATTTGTGTATATCTTACTCTTGAATGTTATAATATAACAGGATTCTTAAGGTTGATGTTGTATTTCCTTCTTCGCCTCCTGTCTCTCCAGAAGCAAAGGATTTAATCTCCAAGGTAAGCTCATATATTATCTACTTGCTTTTGGCCACTGCAAAGGATTAGTTTCTCTCTTTTTTTTTTTCTTCAACTTTTTCTAAATACTTGTAGCTTCTAGTGAAGGACTCATCAAAGAGGCTTTCGCCGCAGAAAATTCTGGAGCATCCATGGATAGTTCAAAATGCAGATCCTTCAGGATGTACCAAAGAATGAAGATCACATTAGCAGGAGATTATATCACAACTTTTAGTAACATATCTAACACCTAAACTTTTCTTTTTTGACATTTACAAAAACTCAAATCTTTAAAAGGTGAAACATGCCATTTTAACCATGTGATATAACTTTAAAAATCAAACTTTAGGTGTTAAATATATAAATACATAAAAATTGTGCGGCATTTACGTAAATCTTCCTAACTACTAATGATAACAGATAGTTGCATGCTTCCATTTTCTAGCAGCAATATGTTCTCTGTTAACTTCACCAGCTTTTGGATTTGATGCAGTTGGTGGTAGGTCTAATGCATTATGTGGTTCTATGTTTTAGTGTTTTCTCACTATTGCTTTCTTCAACCCCATTTTTGCTAGAGATTTCTGAGACTAGAAGGGATTGGGGAGGAGTTTAGCCTACTTACTAAATATAAATTCTTAAGAGAGGCAGATCAGGATGAGTCTACCTGTTCTTAGGATTATCAGTAAGCTTGTTTTATTATTATTGTTATTATTACTGTTTTTCTCTTTGATTTGGCTATAAGGAGGAAACAGCTTTTCCATGGGAAAATAACATGAGAACATGGAAACAAATTTTATTTCATTATATGAAAACAATCATAAGGCAACCACTTATATATAAATTTTTACTTGGGTGATTGTATTGAGAGTTATTTGTTCAGCTGGCTTGAGCTGGACTTGATAAGTGGCTCGTGGATTGAGCTCGATGAGTTAACAAGCCAAGCTTAAGCTAGCCTTGACTCGACATGTTGGCCAGTGAGCCGGTTCTTATTGTATTTTATCTTTAAATAAGATCTTATATCTAAAGTATAAAAAATATTTTAAAAAATATATATATTTTATATTATATATCAATGATTTCTTATTGTTTTTTAAATTGTTCATTTTATTTGTCATTTTATTATAATATTATATTAGATTAATTTGATTTTTTTTCTTTTAAAATAAACAAGATAACTTGTGAGCTGGCTCGAATTCATAGACTTAAGTTTGTGCTTGATAAAATAAATCAAGCTCGAGCAGAGGTGGTTGAGTTGACTCAACTCTTTAACACTTTTAGTTCATTATTAAATATAGTGACAAAAAAAATTATTAACATCTGAATGATTATAAAAAGTTAGAAAAAAAAAATATAAGAATGATGTATTTAAATTTTTACACTTGTCCAAAAAGAGGTTTTATTGTGCTAATTTAAAATATTAAAAATTTAAAAAATTAATTTGATATTTTAAAGATAACATCCCACAAATAACAATATGTGCTGGAAAATAAATAAATAGAAATAATTAGAGCAATCAAAAACAATAAATTTTTGTTTGGTATGGTTGGAGCATTGGTCAGCACTTTTGATGCATGACATTATATTATGTGGAGAAGCTTCCTATACCAACTTCTGCTGGATAATCTCCTGCTTTTAAGGCCAACAGGTTCTACACTCACCCACCAACTTTCTCAATAAAAGAAAATAATATATATATAAATATAAATACTATTTTATGAAAACTTATAGTCACTATCAAAATTCATCCTTTTTAATTTTTAATAAAATCTCACAAGCTTAATTTGGAAAACATGATTTAGCTTATTTACATGAAGATAATATAAGACAATAAAATTATTTTCACATTCACACTAAGTATCTTAATTTTAGACTGTTGTTTCCCATTTTTTTTTGAAAGAACATGTTTCCAAATGGGAAAACAATTATAAAGTCAAGTTGTAGCTATAAGAAGTAATGAAAATCAATTAGTAGCTATGAGAAATATTGAAAATCAATTAGTGCTGTTAGCTAATTCATTGCTTAATATATCGTAAATGATTTTATCAAGCAACATAATGGTGAACCCTAAAGACAAAAGGAAAGAAAATTGTAAGGCAATCTAGTTGAGGAGCAAAAATGTGCTATGAGAGTTAGTTAGAGATAATGAAAAGAGAGAATAACCTAAATAGATTGGATAAACTTGTTGAACAGCCTGTAGAAGGCTAAAAGAAAAATGATCGATTGGGAAGGTAATTGAAATAGACCATCATTAACTTTTTCTTAGAGTCTCCAAAACTAAATTTGAATGAGCAAATTTCTAGATTTTAGGAATTGTTCAAGAAGTTGACTATAAATATTTCATTTATTAAAATTTTTGAATAGATGTCTAGTTATATTAAGTTCATGAAAAAAATATTTAATAGATACTATAAAGTAAGTGAACTTAAAATTGTAACCTTAATAAAAGTATGTAGTTCAATTATACGAAGGAAAATCCCACAAAAACTTAAGAATATAAGTAGTTTTAAGATTACATACATAACTGGGGAAGTTTTTCAATAAGACTGTGTAATATAGTTACCAGTAAAAATTTTATGTCGTTGAGATTGGGGTTGAGAGAAGTACCCCTCATTATTGTAACCCTTCGATACACCTAAAATATATAGCATTTATGTACACATTTTTATACTTATTTTGAGGATATTGCACTTTAATGAAAGATATTTGTGTGTTTGTCTTTCAGGTACAAAGTAAATGAATGAAATATGGTTAAAGAAGTGAAAAATGATCAAATTTGGAGCAAAAATGTGAAAAAATGTGCAAAATATTTTTAGCAACTAAGTTGTGGCGTCTAAGCACCCAAGACTGACACTTAAGCGTCAGGAGACATAGAAGGTCGCACCTAAGAGCCGAAGACCTTGCGCTTGCGCGCCAGTTAGTTATGATGAAAATTCAAGGAATTTTAGACGAATTTCGAAGGGGTTTTTGAAGCAAATCTTGGTGTAAACGTGGATTACAGTTGATGGGCACGAAAATACATTGAAATGAGTCTTGAAAAGAGGCAACTTTTGGAAGATTCATTGAATGTGGACACATTTTGAAGAGACACCAAAGTACCTTTTGGAGAAATATAAAAAGGAGGACTTGGATTAAATTGAAGAGATACAGAAGACTTAGGACACTTTTAGAGATTAGAAAGTAAGGAGTTATAAGATTTTATTTAGGGCTTCTTCTCACTTTTATCATTCTTAGTGAAGGAGAACGTGATTAGATAATTCTAAGTAAGAATTTATTGTAGTTTGTTAGTGAAATAGAGATATTTTAACCCTCTAGGGTTGGGAGACTAGACCTAAGGAGGATTGTAAGAGAAAGAAAGAGATTCAAAGGAACTTCAAGAGTTTGGTGGAGAGGAATTTGAGATAAGTTTTTATTTTTTTGATTGCATTTGGTTTTAATTTAGACTTCTTGTGTTTTTACATGATTTCTACTTTTAAACTTAATTGTTGTTGTGTTTTCTCCATGAATTTTGAGTAGTTTTCTTTTTCTTTTTCCTTTTCCTTAAAATGATAAGTAATTGAATGTTGAATTGAAGTTATGTGAAGTATTGATCTATAATGTTGGAATAAGTTGTGATGATTTAATCCTTACACTTCATTTACTTATTGATTTGACCAATTGAGATGTTAAAATTTGTTGTGAGAACGTGTAAGATTCGTGATGGTATTATCTCAGTCAACTAATGATAGAATCACATGAGATTGTATGGATGAGAATGTGATTCATATGGTTGAATGCAAATAAATAGGGAAATAAACTTTAAATGGTGTAGAGTTAAAGGATTTTAGAGTAACAAACTAAAGTCCCCAATTCAGTCTATTGTTTTAGGTCTTGATACGAGAGGTTAGCCCCAAGGTGAAGAGAGAAGAGAAAATTTAAGAGTGAGAGCTAGTATCTTCTCTATCTGGCCCGTCTTCAAGATTATTCAACTTTAGATTAGCCAATGTTCTTTATAGCATCTCTAGTAAGGGAAAAAAATAATATTGCTCTTATTTGACACAACACAATTTAAATACTTTCACAATATAATCCCTATACTTGTTACTGATTCATGATAAGGAAAAAATATTTTATTTGTAATGTTTTAATCTTACAAAAATCTAGTTAAATTTTGTTAGTTGTTTACTTTATTTTCAATTATCAAAATTAACAAAAAGAATCAAACTACAAAAAGAATCAAACTTTCAAGAATCAAACTTTCATTCCTACCATAGTATTTATAGTTTGAGTAAGATTTTTTTTCAAAGTAGACTTTATTATCTAATTTCTTCTTATGAATTAATAGTTCTCCCTGTGTTCGATATTTTAGGGTTTAATCAAAAAGTCCTATATTACTTGATAACGATACATATACTTGCGTAGTATCCCAATATTTAAATATAAAAGTTGCACTCTTACTTGCTTCAGAGTCCAGTATTTGACATCGTTGTAAAGAAAGAAATATAAATAAAGAAAATAAAAAATCTAACTGCACCAACATTATAATACTATCGTACCAGATAGGGATCAAGTTTTTGGCTTCTGTTGTAAGGAAACTTACATTTAGTTCTTATCAGTGGAGTCAGAAGCAGAAGTATATAAAAGAAAAGGGATCACCCTTCAACTAGTAGACCGTTCACTCACATATCTTACGAGGGGTATAGGGGATGTTTTGGTAAAATTAGATAAGTGCATCTTCCCTACTAATTTTATAATTCTATATATGGAGGAAATAAAGAAATTTTAAGCATCTTAGGTAGACCTTATTTTAATATTTTAAGATCTATGCAAGTCATCAATGATCATTGTTATGACTAATACATTAGACTTTATTTGATGGATGGGTGGATGAGAGACCAACTTTATTATATGTAGAGTTAGACCCTATAAATCAATTTGGACTACTGATGATGTAGATGGAAACAAGAATAAATTTTATTTATTTTAGAACCTGCGCCCAAGACCTTTAGAGAAGGATTTAAACTATTAGATAGTCTAATATAACCAAACTATTTAAATTAATGACTGTAGAGGCACCTATTTTGAAATTAAATACACTCTCAAAACACTTTAGGTATGTTTTTTTTCTGTGGTGAGTCATCAAATTTACACATAATAATATCTTTTGAGTTTGATGAAAAACAAGAAAAAAAGTTGATGAGAGTATTGAAGAATCTTAGAAAAAATTTGGTTAGATAATTATGGATATAAGAGGAATTAGCACTTACCTTTATATGCATAATTTTTTTCTTGGAAGATAATCAACAGTCAAAAGTGGATGCTTAGAGAAGATTAAATTCTATGAAGAAAGAAGTGGTGAAGAAGAAAATACTTATGCTTTGAAACTATCTATCTCATTTCATATAGTGCTTGGGTGAGTCTAATATAATGTGTATCAAAAGGAAGGTGGTTTGAATATGGTAAAAAATAAGAATTCAATTTCCACTAAGAAAGTAACTAGTTGAAGAATCTATATATACTATAAAAAATTGAATAAAATAACTTAAGAAAAATTTTTCTTTGTTGTTTGAGGTAAAAATTCAAGCTATAAGAAATCTATCACCTAGTATCAAAAAAATTAGAGAGTTTCTTATGGTATATAGAACTTTATAAATGATTCCTTTTAAGGACATTTCTAAAGTAAATAAGTCATTATATCATTAATTAGAGAAGGATATACCTTTTGAATTTGATTAGGAGTACTTAGAAGCATTTGAACTTTCGAAATGTAAACTAACCATTGCACCTATTATAGTTTCACCTAATTAGAATTACCCATTCGAGCTATTATGTAAAGTAAGTGATTTTTCAATTGGAGTTATCCTGTGGCAAATGATAGACAAACTATTTCATGTAATTCATTATCTTAAAAAAAATTATAAAAGGATGCCGAAATTAATTATTTCATAACAAAAGAAAAAAAATTGTTACTAATAGTATTTATATTTAATAAGTTAGGTCCTGCTTGATAGATACCACAACTATTATTTATATTGATCATTATACTATCAAATATCTTATAATAAAGAAAGATGCTAAAACATAACTTATTGGATGGATTTTTATTGTTGCAAGAATTTAATGTAGAAATCAGATAAAAAATGATATTAAAAATCAAGTGTTAAATCATTTGTCCAGATTATATTAGGAAAAAAACTATTTTTAATGATAATTTCATTAACGGTTTTTTTTATGAATAGTTGTTCACATTGGTTGAGCAAAAAATTTCTTGGTATGCTAACATTCTGAATTTTATTTTTAGTGGTATTTTATGATATGAGATATCTTATAGTCAAAGAAAAATTTTATTCATGATGACTATATTTATTTTTGGGATGACTTGTATTTGTTTAGAAAGTATAAGGACCAAATTATTAGGAGATGTATCCCCCTAAAAGAAGTGGAGTATAGGCAGTGCAATGGCTTGCTTATGATGGGCTTTTAGAGATTTTAGAACGACATCTAAGATCATAAAATCATGATTTTATTAGCCTATAATTTTTAGGGATGTTAATGAAAATATTAAAAATTATGATAGGTGTTTTAGAGTAAGCAATATTAATAGGAAGAATAAAAAACCCATGAATTACATTTTTAAAAAATTGAAAATTTTATGTATGGGATTAGAATTTATGGGTCTTTTCACCTTAAGCAAATTAATACATTTTGATCGTAGTAGATTATGCCTCAAATTAGATTGTATGGGTGGATTTACTTAGGAATGATTCTAAAATAGTTATTATTTTCTTGAAGAAAAATATTGTTACCATATTTGAAATGCCTATGGTTATTATTGGTGATGGAGAAAATTACTTTTGCAATAAGAGATATGACTAGTAGTATTTAAATTTGGAAGTAGATGATTTTCATTACATATCACCCTAGAATTAGTGACCAAGCTGAAATTTCTAATGTGGAGATGAAAAATAATTTACAAGAAATGATCAAACCAAATAAAAAGGATTACTTTAAAGTTAGAAGATGTCTTTAGGGCTTATAGGATCACTTTTTGTAATTTTTCACTATAGCATTATTTTTGGAAAGGCTTGTCACTTACATGTTGAACTAGAGCATAAGGTTTATCGAGCTATTAAAGAGTTAAATTATAATCATAAAGACTACATAGAAAAATAATTACTATAATTAAATGAGCTAATAAAGAAAGAATATTGTAAGTCTATAAATATACAAAGTTATATAAATACAAATTTAAGAGGTGTTATGATCAAAAGCTTATAAAGAAATAATTTGAACCGAGATAAGAGGTTTTACTAATTTATTTTAGATTAAAACTATCTCTTGAGAAGCTGAAATCTAGGTGATCATATAATTTATTATGGTTGAAATCTATTCACATAGAGCAATATAATTTGAGGATAAAAGAAATGTCCATGTTTTCAAAGTAAATGGACAAATACTTGGGCTTTATATAGGAGGAAGTATAGTGTGTTATAAAGAAGCCATAAAATTAGTTCTTCATAATTAAATTTTGGCATTGTCAAACCGAGGACACTAAAATCAGCTTTACATGCAACTTAAGATTTATCTTATTTCATAAGATTATTTTGTTTTATTCCTAATTTCTTAGAAAAATAAAAAATTATGTGTATTTATTATGTTACAAGTTCCAACAGCAAAGCATTCATGACATGTCACTACAGTGCTAGTCATGTAGCATTATTGTGCTACTTATGTAGTGCCACTGTTGACATACATTAATTACGTGATTTCACATACATTTTATTTTGCATTTTACATGCTATTTTTACTAATTTATCACAAATTTATGAGAAAGGTTTTTGTTGATGTTATGCATGTTATATGTGTTGAATATGAGCATTTTAAAAAGAGAAAAATAAATGTAAAAGTGGCCTAAAGTGGCGTAACCATGCTTGGAAGAGGCGTAACCATGCCAAGTGATCGAAAGCAGTGACGTGCAGCATGATCAAGCTGAGATCGAGTGTGACCATGTCACCCGATTTAGAAGCTAGGCGGACCCCACCACTTTTTGGTGTGACCATGCCAATGAAGCGGTAAATCATTTTAGAAAGATATTTCTTACCAAATTCATGGATTTTGATATAAAACTGTTCCTTAGGAATTTTGAAGGAAGAGGAGACATCTAGGATGGTTGGAGGCAAAGAAAGAGGCAAGATTCTCCTTCCCTGAGATCTTCTTCCTCTCCTTGGGTTGAAACATTTTAAGGGCTGAGTTTTCCACTTTTGTTCTTGGTCGTTTTGAGAGAGTTCTTGTATGAGATGGAGATGTACTGCTCTTGTGGAGAGGACAAACATTTATTTTAAGTTTAACTTTCTTTTGTGTCTTGCAATGAAGATTTGCGTGGATTCTGTGCCCGTAGTTTTCTCAAAAATGCATGGCTTCTTTTTCATTTCTCTGTGATGTATTGATAGTGGTTTTTATAGTGATCTTATGAGATGCTTTTTTTTGTAGCTTTTTTGTTCTTTCGTGGATTTATATTGTTGGTTAATCTCTGAATTTCATTTACTCCTACTTTGGCCAACTAAGATGTTAAATTCTTTTGTGAAGCTATGACCTCTAACCGTTGCATAGTGGAAACAAAAGGGTTAACTACAAAATTTTGAGAGAATAGAGATATTCTTGTAGGACTCTGTAATCTTTTTTAGGAGAGAGGAAATGTCTTGAGAAATGATAAAAGGTTAAGTAAAACTCCATTTGACCATATGCACAAATAATATCCCTGCTAGTGGTTAAGAAGGGTCTCCCTAAAATCACATGCATCTCTTTATCAGCTTTTAGATCCAAGATCATAAAACCAGTAAGAAAGTGATTCTAACCACAATGACAGGCAGGCTTTTGATTATTCCCAGAGGATGAGCCACAAATTGATCTACTAACTGAAGTGTCAAATTGATAGCTTAATCTCTCCTCTTCCAAGTTGTTCAAAAATGTTAAGAGGCATGAGGTTGACACTAGCTTCGAGGTCATAAAGTGCATTACCGTGAAACTCAGTTCCTATGGCATAGAGAATAGTAAAACTATTATAATCTTTATTGGTTAGGTGGAAGTCTTGCGATGGGTCAATTCGAATGGCAGAAGAAATTTTTCCTATGTTAGACTTCACAGGGTTATTCTCATCCTTATGGCTTGCTCCCCCTCCTCTCCATTTCAATTCAGTGCTAGTAGGCGGTGTTCATGGGGATCTATTGTTCATTGAGTTTGTCAGTTGTCCCAATTGAGTTTCTAATTTTTAATGGCTATAGCTTGACTCTATAAGGTGTTCCCTATTTGAATAGCTAGCTCCTTGATAGGTGATTCTTTTTGCCAGAATGGGAGTTAGCTTAGAATCTTGATGGGTATTGTTGCCTCAAGAGATTGTTTCCTTGGTTTAGCCAACAACCTACATTATTATTTTAAGGATTTTCTCATTACTAGTTGTTATTGTTCCATGAGAAATTTGGGTTGTTTCTCTAGACTAGGTTGTAGGTGTTCAAATAGGGATTATAGTTGTTATTTTCTATGACATTAACTATTTCTGTGGCAGAGAAGTTTAGATCTACCATCGGTTCATGCATCATTCCATCATTGGGGAAGTCCTTGTGCTGAATTCATTCCTAGGTTACTAATTTCCTAGAAATCATCGTGACTTGGGTTGCCAAGATAGCAAATATGTCAAACTCATGTACACTGACTAACTTTTGGAGTGCAACTCTCTTAGTAGGCCATTGAAAATTATTTGTGGTCATTTCCTCTATCAGTTGGTAGGCTTCATCAAAGGGTTTAAACAACAAAGATCCTCATGTATCATCATCTATTATGGATCTCAGAGAATCTAACAATCCATTGTAAAAAGTTTGAATTAGCCAGTTAGATAAGGCATGGTGTGGGACCTCCTAAGTAATTCCTTAAATATTTCCCAAGCCTCACAAATAGGCTTTCCATCAATTTTGGGGAATGAGGTAATTTCATTCCTAAGTTTTGCAGTTTTTTTTATGGTGGAAAGTATTTTACCATAAATTTTTAGGCCAGGTCATTCCATTGTCGGGATTGAACTTGAGGAAAGTAAGTTAAACTATATTTTAGCTTTGTTCGTTAAGGAAAAAAATTTTTTAGTCTAACGACATTACCGGAAAACAGTTGTACTGGAAGGTGGCACAAAATTCAAGAAAATAGGCTAAGTGAAGGTTGGGATCCTCAAAAGAAAGTCTCCCAAGCTAGTTGTTTTGAGCCATCTAGATTATGGTAAGTCCTAATTCAAAAGTGTTGGTTTCAACAAATGGGTAATTACTTCTCATATGAATTTTCTTGACATAAGGTTAGGTATATTCCCTAAGTGATTTCATTATTAGGGTATTAAGGTCAGCCATCTCAATGTATATTTTAGAAAATAGCTGTGCTCTCGTAAGACGTCTGTTTCCGTTCATTTTTCTCTTGTTTTTATTTTAGGAGTCGCCAGCTTGTCGATGGTCATATACTTCCATTATTCGAATAAATCTCCCTCCCGAATCAAATCAGTGATTCAAAAAGGAAAGGAACCGAATAAGAAGTGACATACGACAAAATGACAAACAAGAAAAAAAGTAAAACGAGGAGAGTCTACATGCGGTCTCGCAAGGATAGGTCAAGAATGTCCGCCCAAACAAGGTCGGGTGGAGGCACCTTAAACCAATATCCGTGAAAGAAGTATCTACGTAGACTATCCATAACCATAGAGTCAGGTGTATGTATCTGTTATGGGGTCAAAAGCACTCCCAGAAAAACGTGTTCCTACTGGTTAATTACATATTGGGGGATAAAAAGAGTTTCACTTCATATTATCATAAACCTTGGGTATAGGTAATTAAAGGGAGGTTATTCCGTGTGGGAGCAGTCTCGATGCTTCAAAGCCCACGCTAAGCCATCGGGCAGAGAGTGTGTCTCTCACATCTCAAATGGGTGGCGACTAATCAGCACACGGGGTCCACGGAGTAACCTAAATCATCCTACATGAAAACAAGTGTCAGCGGAAAAGCTCACATGCAAATAATGTATAATGAACCATGCATTAAAAATGGGGGAGCTAAATAGCACCTGCAAAAAAAAGGGTCAGAAATCATCACATGCTCTCCCCATGGTGGTAACTGTGTGTGTGCATATAAATAAGCATGGCTCCCTACAGAAGAACGCCCTAACACACTATCATACATATGCAGCATGCAGTCACACCAGAAGCACAATGCAAAAGAAAGAAGTCTGGCTAGGGCAACCAATCCAGTAGAGAACAATAGTCAGACATCAAAAAGACACCTAGCACCCTAAATCCTAGCCTAGCACACTATCTAACAAAAAGTAGATCAACCTAGTATCTAAGTGCGGGGTAAGTCTATGTAAAGTATGACTTTGGCGGGGTTGCCATATCAGCCCCATCCTAAAGATTCGAAGGATTTAAAGGGTGTCACCAAGAGCGGTGAAACGAGTTAGATTTATTAGATCTTTAATACAGTCATACTCTTGTCAATCCCAAAGATAACTCGCATTGCTCACCAGAATCAACCCAACAATCAATGCTCGTTAAGGCATCGCAAACAACACAGGGTCAATCTCCTAACGAGCATAGCTTGCTATCCATGCAAATATGCAAATGCAAATGCAAGCAAATCAAAACATATAAGTAGTGATAAAGAGTATGCCGTGAAGGTGGTGACTCGTAAGAATGGGCATGTCGTGGCGGCAGGGTCCCAAAAAAGGGGGTATACCGTGATGACAGCAGCCTGAAAAGAGGTTATACCGATAAAGCAGTGACCCGAAGGTGGGCATACCATGACAAAAGGGAGCCAAAAAGAAGGTATGCCAGTAAGGCAGTGACTCGAAAGTAGGCATACTGTGATGACATCAGCCCAAAAAGAGGGTATACCGGTAAGGTAGTGACCCAAGGGTGGGCATGCCGTGAGAGCATATTGTGATGGCAGCACCCCGAAAAGAGGGTATACCAGTAAGGTAGTGACCCAAGGGTGGGCATGCCGTGAGAGCAGCAGCCCGAAAATAGGGTATGTCGGTAAGGCAGTGACCTTAAGAAATGCAACACAAGAAAATGATAATGATCATACAAGCTAACACATACAAGATGTAACATGCAAGAAGACAAACAAGCAATATAATGCAAAAGCAAACAACCATGCAAGTGATCAATCGATCGAATTTGGGTGGTTGGTCTAACCAAAAGTGAGACGCTCAGCGGGCTAGGGCAGACGATCGGAGCAAAGTGAAATTCTCGTCTGGCCGGGGTAGTCGGTTGGAGCAAAGTAAGATGCTCACCAGGCCGGGGCAGCCGATCGAAGCGAAGTGAAATGCTCACCAGACCATGGTGACGGGTGGAAGCGAAGTGAAATGCAACATGCACCAAGAAAAAATGCAATATGCATCAAACCAACATGAAGATAGCAAACCAGACTCGTACTAACGACCTTACCTCGGAAACCTAAGGTTTAGACCCTTGGATATGCGATATCGCCGCCTCTTGCTCTGGTGAGGAAATGTGGGGAGTTTCTCCCCGGATCTTCGAGAGAGAAACTCTCTACGACGTCACAAAATAGACTAGCTACAAAGCTTTTCCTATTTTGCGAACTCCTCCAGACTTTGCAAAGCGAGACAGCTACAAAGCTTCTCTTGCTTTGCCAAGTTAGACCTCCCAACTTCTCCAAGTAAAGCTGGGGGACCCAAATCAAGGCGAGTGAGGGACTCCGACCCATTGGGACTTGTGCTAAGGCTCACAACAAAGGGGAGACACTCGGCTCTATGGAGGGGGTTTGGCCACGTAGGAAAAATCCTAACCTAAAGGCTCGCTCTATAAAATCGATGATCAATCGCATAGGCACGTTGACGAGCCGGCTCATGCCTGTGCACGCACCCAGCGTAGGCGATCGAATCCACATGCCTAGACACCACTAAAACCTAGGGTCAACTAGGAGTGGGATATCTCACTACTGTGACGGTTGCAGATGCGTACTCTTAATGCTGAAGAAGAACCCACATTTCTAGCAAACCCTGACGATGCTCCGGTCCGCTCGACGTTGTACATTGTACAAATGCATGGAACACCGAAAGAGTCAATGAAGGTAAGAGAGAGAAGAATCAGTGAGGTATGCAAAATACCTGAAAATAATTAATTTTGGCATATAATCATATAACCAAAACATACCTACGAGAGGACACCACTCCGACGAGCGAAAGGTGCCGATCTTATCGGAGGAGATCACGGGAACTCTAAGAGTCATGGCATCGTCTCATGAAAAGCCCCAAGCCCTTCCATTCATCTACCTCCATGGACTCGGGAAGGAGCAGTGTCGAAAGAGGAGGAGAAAAAAAAGAGATTTTTGACCTCTATGTGCGGGAATACCAAAAGGAGGTCGGGAAGGGTGGAAACCAGGCTCACTAGCATGAGGAAGGGGCACAGGCAGTTAAGGGTAGGCCGGCGAGGCTCGCCGGCGGCGGCGTCGACCGAGAAGGAGCTTGTGTGCTAGAGGGTTCTGTCGACGCGAGGAGAGAGTCTCGGCTGAAGAGAAGAAAAGGAGAGGGCTCACCGACGTGAGGAGATGAGGCCAAAGCCTGGTGGTGGTCACCATTGGCTGGCAAATTTGGAGCAGGGATGGGAGTCAGTTAGTGTTTCGCGAACGGGAGATGTCGGTCCGAAGGAGTCGTGAAAAAAATTGGGGAGAGGGTGGGATGCGATGCTTTTAGAAAGGATAATATAATAATAATATCATAATAATAATAATAATTATTATTATTAATTTAATAATCATCATGTCGTGCATTTTTATCCCAAACGCGCCATAGTTTTGAAATGAATGTCCTCCATAGGTAAAATCGACATTCCAGACACACTAGCGCAGTCTGTTTCTCCATCCAGGGTTGTTCAGCCCACTTTTTCGATGATTAGGCCAATTCGAGTCAATTTCCTGCATGACGCGATACATAACATTTGTTGACTTGATTGGAGTCATCTGACGTGTAGAATGTCGAGCGACCTTCACTTAAGCAAAATTCAAAGCCTAGCAAAATGATCTTGGCTACGTGCCCCCTCTCAACATGTGCCTAAAGGTCCGAAGTGGATGTCTCGCGCTACAGGAGTCAACACGTGCATCAAACAACATTCCTTAGTGCTCGATTGGACACCCTACACTCGTTACATCAAAAAATGATGCCAAGAAAGGATCCCCAACAAGTGTGATGCGCCATTGAGGCACATTGCACTTGTTGGCAGCATCCTCAAAAGAAAGACTCCTGGCAGTTGAGGTGACATCCCAAGAGAAGACTAAAAGAAAATCTCAACCAAGCCAGATAAAGTGGACAGGGTATGGTCAAGGGTGTGGCTAGCCAGTCGAAACTAGTCAACGATAAAAATAGGTTTAGAGGTCGTAAAGGCATAACCTAGGAGGGTGGTTTAGAGGCCATAGAGGCATAACCACAGAAAATAGGTTCAGAGGCCATAAAGGCATAACCTAGAAAATAGGTTCAGAGACTGTAAATGCATAACCTAAGAGGGTGGTTGATGCACTGACCAAAGGAAAATATATTGAGATTTTCATACATATTTTATATTGTTTTTAAAGATATTGCACTTTAAAGAAAGATATTTTTGATGTTTGGTTGCAAGAATGATGAATTAGGGTCATTGGAGCAAAAAGATACAAAAAGGAGCGAATTTGGAGTGAAAAGGACCAAAATGTGAAGATTTGAACTAGGCCACTGATGGCGCCCTTGACCCCGCCGACGGTGACTATTCTCGAGACTACATGACAAAATTCTTCAGAAGCCCGCCCACGGCGCCAACGAGGCAGCAGGCGG
>NW_018165094.1:134780-135032 GCF_001263595.1 Phalaenopsis equestris
AAAAGATCATTTTGGCAGAAAATTGAAAAGGAGGGGAGAGGCTAGAGGTCCTGAAGGTTAGAGATGTTCCATTAGTGTGTAACAATTTTGAGGATTTCTTCGAGAAAATGTAAGAGTGGAGGGAAAGTGAGAGATTTCTTCCTCATTGCTACTTCGAAGAGGAATTCTGTGTGTTGTAAAGAAAGGAAGAGATTCAGAGGAACTTCGAGGAGTGTTCTTGGGGAGAATTTAGAGATAAGTTATTTACTTGTT
>NW_018165094.1:136073-136642 GCF_001263595.1 Phalaenopsis equestris
AGATCCACGTGAAAATGGCAAAAAATGCTTAAAGAAGTGAAAAAAGATCAAATTTAGAGCAAAAAGGTGAAAAATTGTGCAAAAGAGTTTTGACGCCTAAGCGCCAGATTCGGCGCTTAAGCACCGGTTAAACAGAGAAAGCCACGCCTATGCTCTAAGGCCCCACGCTTAAGCGCAGTGGTAGTTACTAGACGAGTAAAATCGGTTTTCACGAATTTCAAAGAGGTTTTTGAGGCACCCATTGGCTTAATAGGTGGTTGTAACCCCCATGGACTCGAAAATTATCATGAAAGGATACGTCTCTTGGGAAAATACATCGAATTAAGACACATTTTGAAGAGATCTCAAGGCACCTCTTGGAAAATTATAAAAGAAAGAAAGGAGGACTCGGAAAGGAGTCCTGAAAATATTAGCAAGTTTTGAAAGTTCTTCTCTAGGGAGTTAGTTCGTAGAGATTTTGAGGAACCACTTTTTATTTACTTTATTCTTTTTGTTATTTTGTTTTGAGAGATTGTAAAAGAGAAGAGATTCAAAGGAACTTCAAGAGTTTGGTGGAGAACTTAAGATAA
>NW_018165094.1:138321-138531 GCF_001263595.1 Phalaenopsis equestris
TTACTAAATATTTTCCACCATAAAAAACTATGAAGCTTAGAAATGATATTACATATTTTAATCAGTTTGAAGGGGAATCTATTTATGAGGCATGGGAACGATTTAAAGAACTCTTAAGAAAGTGTCCACACCATGCTATACCAGATTGGTTAATAATTCAAACATTTTATAACGTATTAATTGGTTCTCTTAGATTTATTATCGATGTCG
>NW_018165094.1:138631-139806 GCF_001263595.1 Phalaenopsis equestris
ATTATAACAATAATTAAAATTATCCAATCACAACAATAAAAATAAAATTACAAACAAACATTTGTTTCTATTACAAAAATTATAAAAATAAAAGTAAAAGTACATCATTTACATTCATATATCAAAATCCCATATTATATCTTTGTCTCCTTGGTCAGCAGGTGGATTGGGTTGATACTGAGTGTATCGAGGGCATTCAAGAAAAGTAACATCAGGCTCACCTATGTAGTGTCGGGCTTGAGCTTCGTATTCATAATAAGCTATCTCAAACATCTCAAACTCAGAATGCCTCTATAGGTACTCACTATCATAATCATGTCGACAATCTAAACCTCCAATCTTTTCATTTATTAATTCTAAACTTTTTCACTGGAAGGCCAACTCATCATCAAATCAGTCAGGGTAGGGGAACTAGAAGAAGGAAGGTCATAACTAGTAGAGGGGACAACTCTACTAGTAGAAGGTTCTTGACTCCTACTTCCAGTTCTCCATTTTTTGTGGGATTCATATGTCTTTAAATTAGCTTTACTAATGGGTTTCATGGGGTAAACCCATTCCTCATCATCTTCAGCTTCTACTCTAGAAAGTTGGCAAAGTACATAAATAAGGTCAGGATGTCCTAGACCTCCACTTGTTTCACTCCTTGTCATAGTCAATATATTCTTAAAAATGATTCTCCCCACATTTATATTTTTATTATTCTGAATACATAAATTCAGAATAGCTCTATCTCTTGTTACCTCACTATGGTGATAAGTCGGTAACAGAGTAGAGGAAATAAAATAGTGTCACGCTTTAGATGTGGCATTCAACATGGAAGCAGAAAAATATACCCGTTCTCGTTGCTTAATCTTCCATGTTCCTTTCCCATCAGTGAGAAAGTTGATCACATCATTCAATGGGCCTTCCATAGTACTGAAGGTTTCATAATGGCAGTTGTAAGAGTCTAGGACTTCATAAAAGGTGTTAATGCGGGCGGCACTAAATTCAACAGAAAGTCCCCGCACTTGAATGATTCCGTCCTCAGAATAGAACACGTTGGAATAAAATTTTTTTATAATATTTGCAGCAGCCTTATTGGTGGTGTAACAGAAGTTTTCTCACCTCCGTTTGGTAATAACTCGTTCAATTTCTCCTCCCAAACTTTCAAAAACTCGATCTTGTATACACTTCTT
>NW_018165094.1:139941-140562 GCF_001263595.1 Phalaenopsis equestris
AAATATGCAAATAATGGCTTCCAAGAGTGATTCTAAGAGTTCAAAACTAAATTCCATGAATTTCTTCCCAATATTTTCTTCACATTCTCAAATTTTTTGGGTTCTCTCAATGTGAAAGAAATTTATGGTGAAAATCAAATATTTTTAGTTTGGAGTGAAGCTCTTACTAAGAGATGATCAAATCCAGTGTCTAAATGCCTTGAAATCGCCCCCAAATTCAAGATCTCTCAAGCCCTAGGTCGAAAATTGCCTAGGTCAAAAATTGCATTTTTAGGAGGAAGGGGATGATGAGTAGTGGCAGTTGATTGGTCAAATTCGTGGTTAAAGGTATTTTTTCGGGATCTCGCCGTCGGTGGGGTCTTCAGCGCCGTTAGCGTGCTCTATTGAAATTCAATCCTAAGTCTCGGGAAAAGTCCGACGTCTGCGGCGTCGAGGGCACCATTGGCGGGCTCTATTGAATTGGCTTAATTTCTAGATTTTTGTTATTTTAATCAATTTCAAGCCTCAACGACATTCGTTCAATCATTATAGACATAATTTTAAGTGATTAAATGATGTACTTATCACAAATAAATTTTCACAACACAAAACATCACAATTATATATAAATTCCAAGGGTTA
>NW_018165094.1:140623-141191 GCF_001263595.1 Phalaenopsis equestris
AAACCAAAGCCATAACACTCAAAATGTTGAAAACAAACATCCTATGCTCAGTCTCAACTATACATAGACAGACAGGTAGCAATGTAAATCTACTATTCTTCAGATTCAGTACTAGATTCTCCTCTGAGATCACCCATTGATTGCACATGAACGAAGATATTATAGAAGGGTCGGTATGGAAATTCTTCAGTAGAATCCTCTTCTATCAATTTCATCCTTCTCATCGGTCATATCAAACTATCTTCAACATGTCCAGAGTGCTCAAAATGTTCTTTCATTCTCCAGTCTAGATGATCGAAGAAATCAGAGATATTATTAATTGCATTCATAACATTTTGTACCTCTTACTCCAATTCTTGATTCTGCATAGGATCACTAGTGTCTTGTCCGGAACTAAAGGTTAAATAGGTAGTGAATTCTGAGACGATTGATCCACCATAATAGTCATATCGTTTTCATCTTCATTGGTTGGGAATGTCTCAGTTGGGTCCAAAGGCTTCCAAGGTAGAAGTACATTTTCCCAATTTTCATAAGATACTTGGAACTGACTGCAAAGTAAGAAAATTGT
>NW_018165094.1:142886-143359 GCF_001263595.1 Phalaenopsis equestris
ATTTACTCTACTAGGGTTTACAGTCTTTTCAAGTATTTGTTTAATCTCTTTATTAGAAACTTCAGCTAACTCACTAATTTGAGGGTGATATGCAGTAGAAATTCTATGAATAATATTAAACTTTTCTGTCAATCTCTGAATGTTTTATTCCTAAAATGGGATCCTCCATCAGTAATGATCATTCTATGCATTCCGTATCTAGTGAAAACATTTTTCAATAAAAATATTGAAACACTTTTAGCGTCACAACGAGGTAATGCTTGTGCTTCAATCCACTTTGAAACGTAGTCCACTGCAATTAATATATATAAGTTCCCAAATGAAGGAATTAGTGGTCCCATGAAATCTAATCCCCCAAACATCAAAGATCTCAACTTCTAACATGAAATTCAGAGGCATTTCATTTCTTCTAGATATATTGCCTACTCGTTGACATCGATCACAAGTTTTTATGTATCTATAAACATCTCTAA
>NW_018165094.1:143531-144912 GCF_001263595.1 Phalaenopsis equestris
TTTGCATCATGAATAAATTTTCTTTGTTGTTGCAATGTCAGCATATGTGGCAAAATATCACTTACAATATAATTAACAATATCAGCATACCATGGTATTTTCCACACATTAATATTATAAAGTTGTTCATAAGGGAAATTGTCTGTAATTTCATTATTGGTGTCAGATAATTCATGGTTTTCTAATCTCGACAAATGATCATTAATTTGATTCTCAGTTCCCTTTCTATCAATAACCACAAGATCAATTTTTTGCATCAAAAGTATTCAACTAATTAACTTTGGTTTGACATCCTTCTTTTGCATTAGATATTTAATAGCATAGTGATTAGTGTGCACAACACATTTAGCCCCAATTAAAAAAGATCTAAATTTGTCTAAAGCATAAACAATAGTCAGTAACTTTGTCTCCGTAACAGTATAATTAATTTGAGCATCATTAAGAGTTTACTAGCGTAATATATAACTTTAAAAGTCTTTTCATACCTTTGTCCAAGAACAACTCCAATAGCATAATCACTAGCATCGCACATCAGTTCAAATGGTTTCTCCCAGTTAGGTGAAACTATAATTGGGTCTGTGATTAGTTTTTCTTTTAATAACTTAAAGGCATTTAAACAATTTTCATTAAATTCAAATTTCTTGTCCTTTTCTAAAAGTTGGCATAGAGGTTTAGTAATTTTTGAAAAATCTTTAATAAAATGCCTGTAAAAACCAACATGTTTGAGAAAACTCCTAACATCTCTTACATTAGTAAGAGGTGTTAATTTAGATATAACTCGAATTTTTGTAGGGTCTGCTTCCATACCATTTTCCAAAATTTTATGCCCTAACACAATTCCTCCTACAACCATAAATTGACATTTCTCCCAATTTAGAACTAAATTAGTTCTTTCGTATAACTCCAAAACTTTTGAAAGATAATTTAAGCATGCGTCAAATGATATTCCAAATACAGAGAAATCATTCATAAATACTTCTAATCCATCATTAATTAACTTACTAAATATAGACATCATACATCTCTAGAAAGTTGTAGGTGCATCACATAATCCGAAAGGCATTCTTCAAAAAACAAAAGTTCCAAAAGGACTAGTAAGTGTTGTCTTTTCTTGATCCTCACGAGCAATAAGAATTTGATGGTAACCGGTATATCCATCTAAAAAACAAAATTATTTGTGCCCAATAAGTCTATCTACTATTTGGTCTAAAAATGGTAAAGGGAAGTGATCTTTTCGAGTGACAGTGTTTAATTTTCTATAATCAATGTAAATACGCCACCCAATAAGTTGTTTGATAAGTATTAATTCATTATTCTCTTTTATTTCAACAGTCACTCCTTTCTTAGGAACACAATGAATTGGACTTACCCAAGCACTGTC
>NW_018165094.1:148650-149715 GCF_001263595.1 Phalaenopsis equestris
ACCTCCCTGAATCTTAGATGTAATCTTCATTTTAGTTGCAAAACTCAATATATTTTAACAAATCAATTGGCCAAATTGAAAGTAAATTAAGATCGAAGTGAAAAGATCATCACAACTTCTTTAACATTTTCATGGCTCAACCAATTCAAATCACCATTTCACAAATCTCAATATAAGGAGAAAGACAGAGAAAAATACTCAGAACTCATGGGGAAGGCAAAACAAAACTCGGAATTCATATATAAAAGTGAAGTCATATAAACTACAACAAGTAAATAACACTTCTGTCTAATTCCTCCCTAAGAAAACTCCTCGAAGTTCCTCTGAATCTCTTTCTTTCTTTACAACACACATAATTGCTCTTTGAAGCGGCAAGGAGGAAGAAATCTCTCACTTTCCCTCCACTCTTACAATCTCTCGAAGAATTCCTCACAATTAGACTCTCTACACACTACTGGAACCTCTCTAACCTCCAGGACCTCTTCAATTTTCGACCAAAGTCTTCTTTTAAAGATGTGGATGAGTTTTCCCAAGAGTTACCTAAGCATCCCTCCAAAAATCGTCCACATTCAATGCACTTTTGGACATAACCGTCGTTCTCTCATCGTTCTCTCCGTCGGCGGCCTTGAGGGCGCCATCGGCAGGCCTTCTAAATTATTAAATCTGAAATCTCGGGAAGCTCTTATTATCGCGCCGTTGGGCTCTCCGTCGGCACCCTAGTTCAAATCTTCACATTTTGGTTCTTTCCGCTCCAAATTTGCTCTTTTTTGCATCTTTTTGCTCAAACGACCCTAATTCATCATTCATGCAACAAAACATCAAAAATACCTTTCTTTAAAGTGCAATATCATCAAAAAAAAGTGTAAAATAGGTATGAAAATCTCAACATATTTTCCTTTGGTCAATATGCTAGAAGTTAAAATATTTCATGTTTTGGGATTAGATTTCATGGGACCATTTATACCATCTTTCAAAGATTTATATATTCTGTTAGCAGTGGACTATGTATCCAAATGGATAGAAGCTATTGCTTTACCTCGATGTGATGCTCAAAGTGTTGCAAAA
>NW_018165094.1:149830-171988 GCF_001263595.1 Phalaenopsis equestris
CTATCACCCTCAAACTAGTGGGTTAGCTGAAGTTTCTAATAGAGAGATTAAACAAATACTGTAGAAGACTGTAAACCCTAGCAGTGTAGATTGGTCTACTAGACTAGATACTGCATTATTGGCTTACAGAATTGCTTATAAAACTCCTATTGGAATGACTCTTTACAGGCTGATTTTTGGAAAGACTTGTCACTTACCAGTAGTATTGGAGCATAAAGCATATTGGGCGATTAAAGAATTCAATTATAATTTGAAAGATGCTGGTGAGAAGAGATTGTTACAAATGAATGAATTGGAAGAATTAAGAAATGAATCTTATGATAACGATAAAATTTATAAGAAAAAACTTAAGTTATGGAATGATCAAAAGATTAACTAGAAGAACTTTGAACCAAGACAAGAAGTTTTGCTTTACAATACAAGGCTGAAGTTATTCCCTGAGAAATTGAAGTCTCGTTGGCTATGACCCTTTATTGTGACTCGAGTTGATACTTACGGAGCTGTTGAAATTGAAGATCAAAAGACTGGGAATAGATTTAAAGTAAATGGACACAGATTAACACCATATTTTAAAGGTAAAAGACCAAAATTTAAAGAAGTTTTAATGATCAGTCAACCTGAATAATATCTGAATAGGTCAGGCTAACGACGTAAAATCAAGCGCTTTGTGGGAGGTAACCCATATTTATCAATGTGTTTTTGCTTTAATTGTGGTTTTGAGTCTGATTAAGAAATTTGGGGTAGTATGTTTGACTTTTATTATGTGCTAGTAATGATTTTTAGACTTTATTTAGTGACCTAGACATGTTAGAATGAGAATTTGGACGTTAATTTGACTGGTGCAAAAATGTGCACTGGCGCTTAAGCGTCAGATCCGACATTTAAGCGTGGCAATTTAATCACATGTGTAAATTTCAATTTCTAGAAGGTGTGACTGCAATTTAGTTGGAATAAACGTGTCTTAGTAGTTTCTAGTCATGCCTAGAAGTTATGAGGAAGAATTAAGCCTATAAATAGAAGGGGTATGTGAAGGAATTTCTCCCCGAATTATTTTTAGCCCTAAAAGTCTACAAAAGAGAGAGATTTAGACAAAATGTCTTCATGGGAGATGGATTTGAAGAAGAAAGAAGCTATGAGGAAGAAGTTCATTAGTCAAAGTGCACAGGAGATGTATAACAGTTTCTTAGCCGTTAGTATTGAAGGGATATCACAGAAGATCAACAAGATGGAGAATACTATATCTGTATTAGAGACTAAGGTGCTTGAATTGCATTCTCATCTAGAACATATTGGGTGGCAACTTAAGGTGCAATTTAGCCATACCAGTTATGTAGAGGAAGCGGATAAGGCGATGTTTCTTAAGCAAAAGTGGATCAAAGATGATAGTATTAGAGCTCGTCACCACCGTCCATTTTATCAACTCTATATTCCTAGAGACTACTGAGAAACAATAATTCATTCCTTCTAATGAAGAGTGGCATTAAGTTAAGTGTTAGTAATTGTGTGTTTGGAGTTATGTTTTTAAGTGTGTTAGTGTTTATGTTTTTTGTTTAGACTATAAGTGTCTAATTGCTTAAGTTTGTTAAGTGTTTGTAATTAGAAGATTTTCTCATCTGAGACTATTTGGAGTGAGAACTACATGGTTTATGTACTTGCACTAGTTTGTGAATGAATGTATATGTTTGTTTTTGTGAAAATTAGTGTAATTTTTATCTCAAATTGAATTGAGTTATAGTAGAGAATTTTGAGAAAAAGGAGACTTAAGGGAGAGGAAAATAGTCATTTAAGTTTTATGAAACCATTTAGGGGTGGTATACTTAGGGTAATAGTGCATTTTACTTAAGTTTAAAAAATTCAAAAATTGTGCACTGGCGCCTAAGTGCCATATCTCGCGCTTAACACTTACGCGCGAGCCAACCCGAGAGGCAGGCGCCTAAGCGCCACTTACCCGGGCTTAAGCGTTTATTCACGAAAACCGGTTCTCAAACGATTAAAAATGAATTTTAGGTGCAAAAATACCATTTTTAATGCTTCCTATCATCTTCCCCAACTTGAGTTTGCGATTTTGAGGGCTAGGGCAAGTGAAATTTGGAGATTTCTTTGTGGAATCGAGTGAGATTTGCTAGATCCAAGTTTCTTGAGGTAAGAGCTTTACTTCTATGCAAAAATTTTGGATTTTCACCATATATTTTAAGCACATTTGGATGATTTCAAAAATTTACTATTCGTGGTGAAAAGTGAAGAAAAATCTATGGAAATTGCTTGGGAAGTTTAGTTAGTGCTTTTGGAATTTTAGTTTAGTGATTTAAACTTGATTTTTAAAGTTATTTTTGGAATTTATCAAATTTGTAGAATGACACCAAAAATGAAAAGAAGCAGAGGAAAGAGCCCATTTGATTCGAGCAAATTTGTCAGTTTAAAAACTCAGGATCGATATAGTGACGCTCTACAGTCACGAAAATTGATTTAGGAGCGATGTTTCAAGAGTCAGGTGGAGAAGTGGAAGACTTGATAGTCTGCCAACAGTGGGAATAGTTCTGTTGTTTCTCTGTTGTCGCTGTAATTTCTGTTTTGAGGGAGTTTTATGCAAATCTCCCAGAGGCTGAGGACGATCAAGTTATGGTTCGAGGGAAGTTGGTACCTTTTACTCCAGAGGTAATCAACTTGTTTTACCATTTACCACCGGAGACTTTGTGTTTTTATGCAAATTATAGTCCTACAGAAGTGGAGTTAGACGAGATTATTTCATACTTAACTATTGGGAGAGGATTTTGTAAGATTACCAATGAGAGGAGAGTAAATTTCCCAACTTCAAAGTTATGTGCACCTTCAAAGGCCCGACACTATTTCATTTCTGCTCGTTTGCTTCTGACCAATCATCTCAGTGAAGTGACCAGAGAGAACAACGTTAAATTATTATATTCAGGAGGGAAAGCCCATCAACATAGGGGCTTTGATCTATCACATTATCATCAATTCAGCTGTTTCTGCTACTACTACATGTATGAGATTTGCTTCCTTGATATTTTCTTTATGCGAGCAGGCTGGAGTGAAATATGATAGTTGGGGGGAAGTTCTTTTACCTCTAAAGCCCATCACGAAGGTGAATGTGAAGACTTATTCTGAGCATTTGATTTTTGGCTGGAGAGGAGGATTTTCCAGGAGCTATGGATTAGAGACGTCTACTGCAACTACCTCTGCTGCATCTTCATCACGACCATCTACTTCACGTGCTTCTACATCTAGAGGTAATACTAAGACTTAGAATGAGTTATTGCAGAAGATGATGAATAATATCAATTTTACCACTGATAAGGTACAAAATTTAGAGCGTTTTGCAGATCATACTAATAGTTATAATAGAAGGAAGAGTGATTATGAAGAGAAATTCCACTCATCTTTGGAAAGCCTGATTAGAGGTGAACCAGGAGTGCAATTTCCTCCATATCCTCGATATCCTGATTATGAGCCTACAGAAAAATGGTACAGCGGTGATTCTGAGGATGAAGAGTAGAGCTGAGAGATTCATTTTATGATTGTAATAGAAGATGAACTATGTGGTATGAGCTTGCTACATTTGCATCTGTGTGTTGTTTTGGACTATGTTTTATATTGTGTTTTGAATTTTTATGTTCTGGTGTTGTTGTGATTTCTATGTTTTATATTGTGTTTTGAATTTTTATGTTCTAGTGTTGTTGTGATTTCTGTGTTGGATAGTATTTCGTTTTTAAATTTTAGGATAGTAACTATTGTTTTATGTTTAGTACTGTGATTTAGTTAGTTTAAAACTTAATTTCATATCTGTTATAAAGTAGAAAGTCTTGCTAGCATAGATCTTAAACTTGAAATTCAAAAATTGCTCCCAGGTCAATACAATGCCTTAAGTTAATATGACCGTAATGATTTCCTACTCCCAGGTTAATACAATGCCTTAAGTTAGAAGTCATTAGTGAACTTTAGAGACTGAAGTAAGAAAATATTTTACTTTAGGCTTTATAAGTTCACCAACAGCTGTCTTGTGAAGCTCCAACTCTCTTCGCTTGCAGCACTCCTTCAAATCCAATTTATTTTTAATGTCATCCTTAGTTTTGGCCATAATATCCATCACAGTGTTGAAGATTTTATCAATTATTTTTTTTAATTTACATGAGATTAATAATATGTCAAATCAAATTACTAAAACATAATTTAAAAGATAAGTTTTTTTTTCCAATTATGAGTAACGACAAAATGAGGGAGATGATGTGAAAATAGTTTTAGAGAACTAATAATCTTTGGATTGCACTAATCATTTATCATAATTTGCCCCCAATCATCCTTGGTGGAGGATTTGATTTCCCAACTCTATTTTTTAGAAATGGATCTTTATTTTTTTTGAATTGGGAATTTGTACATAAGAACATTTAATGAGAGTCGAAACATGATTTTTTTGTATCATGTTTTTATGTAAATGCTTTTGATAGGTCCATACATTATAAAAAAGCTAACTTTTTCATAGTGCTCCATTTTAACAAAACTATATAAGCTCAAAAATTGCTTATTATCCACATTAGATCAAATTTCTTTTGAAAGTATTGTTTTGTAACAATTTCATAACTGACTACACCTATTTTCAATAATATTTGAAGCTCTTCATTCAAAGGTTGCAAAATTTACATCATTTTTTTCCTCTGGGTTATATAAATTGAGTATGATTAATGTGAGAAATATAAAAGGTGCATTCATGCACTTCTCAAATGATAAGTTGTACTGCATAAAAATCATTAGCTAACATAAACATGATGAGGCAGCCTAACTATATTGTATGAAGCTGTCAACACACAAACTAAGTCTAATGTTCTTTGACTTAGCTGTAAAATAAGATTATATATGATCAAAATGCTTCTATGATTCTTCATCTATCAAATGAAGAACTAAATTCTCTTAACATATCACTATGATGTGTCATCTGTTTAGTAGAACACATACATGTAAAATATCTTTGAAGACATGGAGTGAGCGATAATTAAAAGTGATGAATGTATGAAATATTTTTTATTTCTTATTTTTACTATTATATGGTTTGAATTTTTCAATGCCATAAAATCTGCATAACATTCCATTGCATAAACCCTGCAATAAAATATATAATCATTAGCACACTAATCTATCTTCTCTGATGTTAACCCAAACTTTATTTTTTTTTAAAATATAAGTCCTTTTAAAAATATTTTTTTAATTTATCTCTTTAATTAATTCTACAACCTTGTTAAAATAATCTTGGGGCATATTATGGTCTACTTTAATGCTCAAAACTCTAAGAGCTACTAATAATTTAGAATATGTGGTGCAACACAATGGTTGTTGACATTCTATAATTCATAGAATATATGCGCTTCTCTATTCAATGGATCCTCATCATCCACTTTCTTCACAACTTAAACTCTTTTTTTATTGAAGATTGTTTCCTTAAATCTAGTAGACTCATATTCAATTAGAGGGGTAGAGCTTGAAGCACCAGTCTGATCATAATCAACATATGGTTCATACTCACAATGTTAATTCTAGTACCACTAATTATGTTTAAATCCCCTATGATAAACATACAATCTTACTTTTTTTAGAATTAAAAATGCCTAATTCTTATGCTTTACAAATGAGCATCAAAACTTACCCTCTGAAAGGTTAGCAGGAAGTTGTGATGCTATTTCAATGAAATGTTAATAAGATTCAAGTGGGCATAAGTAAATCTTTTTTTTTAAATTTTTTTGTACAATCTACTTTAAATCTATGATCTTAAATTTTGAATAACCATTAGTGTCCCAAAAATTTAAGGACAAACACATTCAACAAATTAATAAAATAGACTCATTTATACATATAGATTTATGTAACTATTGGTTCATATAACATGTATTAAGGGGTCATAATCATAATAAGTAAAGCAAAAATAAAAAAAAGGAAAGATAATATATAAAAGTCAAGCTATGTTGAATTAGTCTGCCAAGACATTGAAATTTGACTTGAAAACAAACAAGAAGACTTGAAAAAATAATTTAATTGGTCCAAGTCAAAGGACAACCTAAAATGAGTAAGCAAGTCACATAAGAAAATATAAATGGAGTGTTCTTGAGGTCTTGATGAAGACTAGGTCTTATTAGAAAGCCCTTTTATGGAGAACCTTATAATGGGATCAGGGATTTAATCGAGCAAGTTAAGTAGAAAATTAAAGTTTAGAAACACTTTCAAATGAGGTTGCAGCTTTAATATTTCTAATTTGGTTATGGAGTGCTTCACAAAAATCTAAAGGTGTTTTTAAGTCAAATGAGGTTACGAAACCCATTCATATCCATCTTTTACTAAAACTCATCTTGACTTTTACTTTTTAGAATCGGGTAACTAGAAAATTATTCTACTTAAATCATTGCATGACATATATTACACTTCATATCTTCTAATATTCATGATATATATTGATACAGAAGTATGCATGAGCAATCATTGTAATTGAATATAGAGCAGCTGTTTTTCCATTGATTTTAGCTGGTTCCTTGCCAGCCTCTTAATTATTTCCATATTATTCTTCTGATTCTCATGTAGTTGAGGAAAACAATATAATCTTCATTCAGCATCTTCTGCAACACACACACACACACACACACACACACACATATCGAATGTCTTTTATCTAAATTATACCCATGTCATTTGTAAACTTTCATATTTACACACATAGCACTCAACTCCTTAAGATCTTATCAAATAGTACTCTTAGAGCATTTTTAAAATTGAAATATACCTTTTAATGCATATCTTTAAAGCAAAAAAGTTCTATGCAAGTAAATATGGAAGTTTCAGTGTGAGATACGTAAACACATAACAAATGTGTGATGGGCATGTAAATTTCCTAAACTCTAAAGCAGTAAATTAAATATAAATACACATGAATTTGGTGATATGATAAGGATTCTTTACCAACAAAGGAAGGAATCCAACAAAAATCAGGTGTATCAGAGCTGGAGAATAATAAGGGAAGGAAGGGGGATAAATATGATGCTTACCTTAGTAAAACCAAAGGTTATCACATATTGTCATTGTAAAGCCATTATTGCTCCAGAGAGGGGAGAATGAAAATGGAAGGA
Source organism: Phalaenopsis equestris (assembly GCF_001263595.1). Classification (NCBI taxonomy): domain Eukaryota; kingdom Viridiplantae; phylum Streptophyta; class Magnoliopsida; order Asparagales; family Orchidaceae; genus Phalaenopsis; species Phalaenopsis equestris. The sequence goes on from NW_018165094.1 coordinate 156,952, forward strand.
GGAAAAGTGAGTGTTTTGATGACGGGGTTGGTATATATATAGTCCTTAATGGAGACAATATTGTATCAAAAGAATGTTTATTAAATTCTAAGCCTACTAAAACTTCTTCAAACTAATTTCAATTCAAACTAGTTTTAACCTAGTTCAAGCCCAAGTTTGCATATAATTCAAACCAAGCTTGAACCGTCAATCAAACTTTAATTGCAATCAAGTAAGAACATTCAGGCTAAGATCCCACAAGGGTTCAAATTCAATGAGGTTGCATAAGTTTTTGATTTAATGTCCTCATCTCCTTCACAAATAATGGTTCAAAGCTCAAGATTCTCCTCCTCTTCATGTATAAGGGCTTAGAGGTTTAACTCCTCTTCTCTTTTATCTGCTGCTCATCCTTTCAATCGATGCCAACCTTTGGCAAGCTCCATCATGAAATCTTTTTCATCTTCTTCAATTAATTAACCTTGGTCATATTAATTGTTTCCAATCCCTGGTAAAGTTCATCACCAACTTCTCTTCTCCTTAACAAAACAATGATCTTGTTAATCGATGCTTGCCCCTAGCAAGATCTATCACCAACTTCTCTTTACCTCCACAAGTCGTTAGTCCAATAACTCACTTCTTTCCTCCCCCAATTCCATCACAAACTTCACGTTCCATACACCTCAACGATAATGGTAAATTAGGTCTCAAATAATGCAAATGTAAGAATGATGAATCATAAGTTTCGAACAACATCATTATAAGTCTTTGAGTTCTGAATGAATATTGAAACTAAGGTTTAAATCCATTCCAATTTGAGCTAGTTTAAAATAATGTCAAAAGGCTTCAACTTTAATAAACAATATGCAAATACAAGATATATCCCTTGTTAAGGTTGATATTGATTAAAATAAAATTTCAGTTATCTATCTCCTTATAAAAATATGAGACGTATAAACTCAAATACGTGCTCATTTATATTGTTACGAATGCATAAATTTAATATAAAAAAAATTTCAAGTGCAAATTATTACAAAATTTTTAAAAATATTTATCACAAATAGGTGTTGGGGATTTACATACATGACCCTTAAAATAAGTCTAATTAGATCTCTAACACTTAATGACTTTTTTCTGCAACAACAAATAGAGAGAAATTAGCGTTAAGGGTTAGACATGACCAATTTCATGTAAAAGTCTAGACAAAAGAAGAGGCATAGAAGTTGTCATGATTTAGTAAAAGTCTAGACAAAAGAAGAGGCATAGAAGTTGTGATGATTTTATAATGAAAAAATAGGGAAATGTCAAGAAAGTCCTATGCATCACAATAGAAACTAGCTAGGAAGTGAATGATGTAGATGAGAGGGGAGGCATGTTTTATTTGGCAACAAAATTAATAAATCACGTAAATCTAATAAAACTGTCTGGCAATTTCCACTCTATCTGATTTTTTTTTCCTTAAATCCGTAGCGGACGAACTTAAATTCACTGATTCACATGATTTACTAAATTTGAGATTTACAGACAAAGGTCGGAGGCTATTATACGAGCTCCCAGACACCCCATGTGCCTAACAATTCGAGGACCTCCTTCACTACCAGCAAATTGGCTAGATGGGGATTCAAACCCGTGTCCTGAGGGGACTTATGACCTTAAAAGTGGCTGCTCTACGAACACGTCACGGCTGGGTGCACACTCACACACATAGATATTTTTTTTTTACCCCTACAGGTTGGGCTGATCGAGGGGCGGACCTCCATTCCAGCCCGTGCGCTATTCAAATCCTCCCGAATGAGCTGAGATTCAAACCCCCGATCCGAGGGTCTTACACCAAAGCCGCTGCCGATGAGTTAGGGCTCGCGCGCGCACACACACCCACGGATATATTATATGTAAATGAGCCAGACAGGAGTAAGCCTAAGGCTTGTTTCTGTTCTGTCGTTTGATTTTTTTTTTTTTTTGTTCGTGTTCAGCTTGTGTTCGAAATAACAGAGAATTGATAGTTTCTAATCAGCTTGATTTAAATTTTTTTGTTCGATTAAACTCATGTTCGGCTCGTCTGGAAATAAAATTTATTAAAATATAATAAATCATATAATATACTTATATTATAAAATTAAATTTTTATTTAAAAATAATCGTAGCTAAAGTTGTGAGAGGATTTAAGCGAGCAAAAATAAATTTAATAGGAAGAGATTCATTATTTATAAGGCTAGGTGTAATATTTTTTTTAAATTCTGTGACGGAAGAAGAAATTAGGGGTACTACGGTAAAAAAGCAGAACGGTAATGCGGGCCGCGGGGTCTCACTAGTGGCCAGCTTTTCGCCCGGATTCGTGGCTGCGGCGAGCAAAATGTCGTGTCAAACAATGCAAAACCACGGCCTCCCGCTGCACCACGCAGAGGAAGCCGCGCCAAACATAGCCTAAACCAATTCATTGGAGCTTTCAGCCAAGGGAATGAAATGGTTATTATGCATTGAAATGCCATGGGACCAGGTGGTTTTGTAGAGGGAAGTTTTAGGGTCAGTTTGGGATAGCTTATTTGGTGCGGTGGCGTTTTGAAAACGCACATGGTCTGTTTGGGTAAATAGCATTTTGACAGCTTATGCATTTTCAAAACGCTGAAACCAGCGTTTTCATATTGCACCTGTCTAGGTGCGGTGGCGACTTTCTGGCTCCGGTCTAGCGTTTTCAAAAAAATAAAAATTTGTAATAGATACCGCACATAATTTATCAACATATTATTTTTAATTAATTTATCAGCAGATTATTCAATAAGCTGCAGCTGCCATAAACAAACCCTTATTTAGCATTTTCATCCATTCCGCCTCATTCTCATGTACTTAGATATCCAATATAAAGTTTTATTTTTTAATTTTAATACCAACTAAAATTATTTAAATTTTAATAAAATTTCATATTTTTAAAATACAATATATAAATTTAACACATAAATATTATATTAATATTATTTATTTATTATTTATCCAATTCGAGTCAAATTAAATCTAACATAAATGAACAAACTTTGTTCTTATTAAGTGTTTATAACTCAAAGTTCAAAAAATTTATTCGTACATAACTCTTAAGAAGCGAATGGAACATGAACTACATAACCATCTTATTATTATTATTATTATTATTATTATTATTATTATTCTTGTTGTTGTTGTTGTTATTATTATTATTATTATTATGACAGTGTGTGTGTGTGTCTATATATATATATATATATATACACGCGAAAGAGCGGACTCATTAGTGTTGCCTCTTGCGTAAGTCTCTCGGGTCGAGGGTTCGAATCCTGTGGTGCAGACTCTTCAGATCAACATCAAACACACTAGGATTTTCAACTTTTTAGAAGAATTGATATTTGGTGCCCACTGAAAGTAAGGGGGCTTACATACATATATGTATGGATGCATGCATGCATGTATGTATGTATATATGTATGTAAGCCCCTTTGCTTACCCTTCTGTTATGGACAAATAATCTCACATCGGCTAGGTGTAGGGCCGAAAAATAATATTTAAGTCCTGGGCTGCCCACCTCTCTTAAGGATTTTTTTAGGAGGTGACAAGTAATATCATAGCAGATTACTGTCTGTCAGGTGAGTGAACTCTCCATGATCGAATGAGAGCTTTGGTGGAGCCGATCCATGATGACGTCACGTAATTGGAGAAGAATGTGATGACAAATAATTTCACATCGATTATATTTATGTTCTGTGCTCTCGACTGTTTTTGGGAGTTGACACCTCGCTCTTAAATATACTCTTAAATCTACCACACTGTCCGGAGCTCGCCATGGGGACTGACGCCGCCGCCGCCATTTATCTCTTCACGCCGAGTACTTCTCTCTCAACGCGCTCGTGTCCACTCAGGACAAAATCTGTCGTCCCGCGGCCTTTCTTCTCGTCCACTTCTGCTTCAATTCGGCGGCATGTTATCCAATTCAAAATCTCTAAGCGCTGGCGGTTCACCCCTTGGTCGTGTACGTCGCCTTACCTGGACGCGGAGCCATCGCAGCAGCTCGGCATCCTCATGGAAGTCGATGGGTTAGTACTCATTCCAATAGTTTTTGGGTGATTATTGGGATTCTGGAGCTTTTCCTTCAATGAAATTTGGTGTAATCTGAAATGTCCTGAAGGGTTTTTGGCGGCTATTAGGATTTAGTTAAAGTAGAATTATGTAAATCCTGTAAATCCGGTGTGTGGGCTGAGTCCTTAGAACTATTTGGCATGTTAAGTGGCTGGAGACAATTGAAATTCACGAAATATGGTAGAAGGTCCATAAGAGCTAATATAATCATGATGTTTTTGTTTTGGGTGCTGGCCTCTCTGTCAGTTTCATCTTAATGGAATTCATATCCATTTGTTTGTGCTCCCTTGTCCACTTGTTTTGAAGATGTCGATTTGAATGAGCAGCTGCTGTTATTAAACAGATGATAAACTTACCAAGTTCAGCTTTGATGTTAAATGTTCGATTACTGAAGTTGGGTTAGATTACTGAAGTGGCCAAATTGGTGGATGAGAGTGTCTCCTAAGATACTTAGGAGAGTATAAGAGGGACATTTAGGCCATTTAATTAGTGAGGCTAAGTATATAGGCGTAGTAGTGATTTATAAGGAGGAATCTAAATTTCTATCTATAACATATTATTCCCGCTTATTTTTTATGAACTTTGTCTACAAAAATCCAAATTGGATAAATTTAAATCTGAATTATAGGGAATTGAGTCTACAATGCATTTGAAGGTTGTGATTATGTTTGGAAAAGATTTGATAGTGGATTTGACTCTTGAAAGGGGTAGAGGTTAGTCCTGTCTATAATAAATGAGGTTTCGGGTTTCCATTAGGGTTTTCAATTAGTTGAGTGAAATTCAGGGAATCCACTTGGAAAAGATTATTACTTTTATTATATGGAGTTTTTGGGATTTTTTTTGACTTTTGATATTCTTTTCTAAAGAAATAAATGATTAAAAATAGGGAAAATAGAAATTATAGACTAGGCTTTACACTTTAGGATCTTAATTCTCCAGAATTTTGACTATAATGGTATCAAATAAATTAAGGACATTGTATATTGATAAAATTAAATGATCTAAAAAATTTGGATGCAGTCATCTTAGCGATTCTGAATTTAGTTCAAAATTTCAGTCAGCTTGACTAGCTCTTTAATTTATAAGGCTAATTAATTTAAGTCTTAGATATGTATATGTATGGAATTGATTAATATATGTTAAAATTTTAGCGGTTAGATAGGTAAATATATGAATATCAAAGTTTTATGATCAAACACCTACACTTTAATTTTTCATTTACACCACTAAAATGTTTCATATCACATTGAAAATACTCCCATTTAAAAATTTTAAAACTGTTATTAGGTGGTAGAAATGTAAAATGCAAACTTTAGGTGTTAGATATGCAAATGTAAATGCTGTTTAAAAAAATTGACTGCATACTGTAGTATCCATTTTGTAGTGTATTACAACAACAATTCATCGTTCGCATAACAAAAAGTTTCATAATCATGGATAACTACTTTTAAGTCCAAACTTCAATGAAAATAGTCCATAATTACAGAAACACTTCTCAAGTAACATATAGTATCAGGAGAGCAAAAAAAAGTTTAACACTATTACAATGACAATTAATAAGATAATAATATTATTTTTAACATTTACACGGTGTAGCTCCCGTGCCAGCCTTTCCTCAAGTGAAGCTCGCCATTCTCGTCCATTGTCATCAGGGGAATCCGCCAAAGTGTCTACCCAACGGAAGAAGTTGCACTGTTCTGCGATGTTCCTTGGGCAACTATAGAACTTTTTTTCGCAACTGTGCCACCGACGTGATATCAACAGGGTAGTTTGGAGGCCACAGTGACAGAGCAATCGTCGAGATGTCCCGGACATCCTTGAGCTCATATTTTTCTAATTCATATTTTTCTGATTGCAACAAAAGATATAACAACTTATATTACTTGTTCATCAAATCATAACTTTTCTACTTGTGATAACTTCAAAATATATCTTTATTTTTATTATCCATCTTATTACTATGATAAAGATAAACATTGAAAGTAACACACTTGAGTAACTTGTTAGTCACTATTAGCATTACAATAGGAACTATAAATAAGATATAACAACAGTACTAGTACGAATAATGCATCATTTTGCTAAAAGAAACAATTTAAGTAACCAAAAAAGGACAAAACAATTAATGGGGTTCAGTCAAACTGACCTACATCCACGGGAAATGAATCGAAAATCTTTATTAAGGCAATAAAAGATAAGATACATAGCTTCCAATGAACAATGACTCCTTGCCATAATCAACAGATGAAAGAGCTAAAAAAAAATGTTGGGCCACTTTAATACATATTTTTTCCCTTTTGTAAAAGTAAGGTAATGCTTTTCATGTAGCAAGAATAAATACATTCCTGATGTCTTAACAACATCAAAGACAAACGTAGCTAAACCCCAAAGAAACCACAACCAGAATAAAAAATACCCTATAGCTAAGCAAATGTGAGGAGATCTAACAGGCATGCGAGAAAAGGTGCACGGAGGTATGGATTTTGCTGATCTAACAAGCAACATAACCCCAAATAAACCACATTCCAGATCATATTTACCCAGCAACAGATCTAACAGGCATGCGAGAAAAAAAATTTCTTACCCTTGCTATGAGGAGATCACGAGAACAGGAAGAGAAAGATAAGGAAGAGAAGAGAAAGACGAACAGGAACCGTCACCAGTGCGAGAAGAGGAGGGGAAGGGAAGAAGATCGTGGCTTCTATTTCGCGGGATAGGGCAAAGAGACACGGAGGTAAAAGTTGCGTCAACGAAGCTGGGCCATGGCAATTAACCCATGGGGAAGGGAAGAAGATCGTGGCTTCTATTTCGCGGAATAGGGCAAAGAGACACGGGGGTAAAAGTTGCGTCCACGAAGCTGGGCCATGGCAATTAACCCACTTTCCACTTTTGATCCGAACCGTGGGATGCGGTGGCAGGAGCGCCAAAGCAAACGCCCAAAAAAAAAATGCGGCGTGGCACCGCGATGCATTCCCACCACTCGCCCAAACATAGCCTGAATCTCAACATTGCTTTCACTTCTACGCTGGTCATAAGTTTCCTACCAATTCTTTCTTCCTTAGCTAAAAGTTTGTTTCAATCAATCTTAGCATGACTTATAAGTTTTATTTTAACAAAAGTGTTTTTTGATAGTAATACATACATTGTCAATCAGAGAATTCATCCATTTGGTTAAGCTACTCTAAAATTTTATTGGGGTCATGAACACAGTTATATGTTAGGGCTTCTATCTTAACTTGTTGGGTAGTTTAATGTTAATTAAATCTAAGATATTCATTTCTATGGGGGTTTCTCGCATATCATCTCCAAATAGAATTATCATCTCTAAGGTCTTCCATGAAACCTTCACTTGTGATTTCAGGATTGACTTACGGTGGCATTGCAAGTGGAGTATGAATCATAGTATTTAGGGTTTGGACTTAGGTAGCTAAATCCATAATGAGATTTTCTAACCTAATAATTTTCTTCTTTTGCAAATTAATTCTCTCTACCCTTCGAGATAAATTATTTATTTGATTTAAGCTAGCTGATTTTGGTGCCATGGTTAATATATTTGATATGCAATGCAAAAATAAAAAAAAATCATCCTCAAATAATTTTCTTTAAAAATTAATGTTAATTTTCTGAAATTGAATTGAAATATAATGTGAAAGTTTTCAAATTAATTGTAGCATTAAAAAAAAAAAACACTTAAACTAACAAGGAGCACAAAACAATAAGTGAGTTTTTCAGAGACAAATATAAGACCTAAAGCAATATAATTCAAATTTTTTATTTAGCGATTGCAATTCCAGTTAGGCTTAATGTATGAACTCCCTCTTCCTGAAACTTTCACTCAAATGATTCATAGAATTGCCTACTACATGAGTTCTAGAATTAGTTTTATCAATGAAAATACTTAAAATCAGTGATGAAATTGCTCAAAACCATAATGTAGTGACTGACTTTGTAGAATTCAATTTAGATCACTTACAAATGCATTCTTTAAGCTTCCAAGCTTTATAGTGTCAAACTAGCAACAACTTTCTTATACCACCACCAACCTGGTCTCTGATACCAAAATTGATCCAGATTTGGGTTAGATTACTGAAATGAACCAATTGGTGGACGAGGGCTCTCCTAAGGTTAGAAGAGTGTAAGAGGGGTATTATGGACAATGCTTTTGTTTCTGCTGCAGCTGTAGAAAAGCTGAGTTCAAAAGCTACTGTTGAAAATTTGCTGTTCTTACCGTAGCATTTCAGAAATAGTTGAAGTATGTTTGATAGTGGAATTATAGGGTTTAGGAAATGAGTTAACCATAGATATAAAAAGTTTGACTAAGTTTGGACTATGTTTGACAGTGGAATTGAATTTTGGAAGGGATAGAGGTCAGTTTGGTCCATAATAGATTAGGTTTAGGGTTTTTGTTTACGGTTTTCAAATTGTTGAATAAAATCCAAAGATTTCTCTTGGAAAAGGTTACTATGACTCTAATTTTATGATCCAAAGTTTTTAAAATATTTTCAATGACTTTTGTTATTTTTTTTAAGGAAATAAATGACTAAAACTATAAATAATAGAAATTACAAACAACTAGGGTTTAAACTTTAGGGTTCTCCAGAATTTTGACTACAATAGCCTCAAATAAATTAGAAATTTTATAGATTGATATCAGGCTAAATGTTGTAAAAATTTTTTATGCAATTAAGCTTGAATTGATCAATCTATTGAAAGCGACTTTGAAGTTGGTCTAAAATTTCAGCCACTTGACAACTCTTCAATTAGACTTTAGGATTCAATTTAAGGAAGCAAAATTTTGAATTTTTATTTGTAAATATGAATTCACAAAAGCCAACACAAAATTCAGAAGGAAAATTATAGAAATGTAAAGATCCTTACTCATTAAAGTAAGGATCTTAATGGTTTATACAAACCTTTGTTAAGGCCGACCACCAAGCCTACTTTAATCACGTTGGAATAACTCCAATTTTGCACAAACATCAACTCTTCTTTTTTAATTCAGAAATTAAGAATTTTATACGAAGCATTTTCTTCCCAAAAGACATATCGATCATCAAATCAAAATTATGTACCAAATGAGAGAAGTTAGAACTGTTATAGTGGCTTCTTGACTTGGTCAACACAATGTTCTTTAATTTCCTTTTTTGACATCCTCTTTCAACTTGATTGACTTTGACCTTAACCCAAGCATGGAACATGGCACCTAAGTAAGAATGTTGACTTATGATCTACACTTATTTGAAATAAAATTAAAAAGATACTTAAACATACACATTACAATAAGAAATAAACACAATTATTAGTTAAAAAATAGAAAAATGCCTCCAAATTAGTTTTCATGCTTTCCATTTGGCTTAACTAGCGGTAGTTGGACCTTTTGAATGTGAAGCAATTGTCTTAAATGTCTTGTGGTGGTAGGTCTCATATTGATGCTTGTAGGCCTAGCTTTGGGTCCACCTCTTGTGCTGGTGGGCCCCACCTTGGATTTACCATGATGTGCTATATCAGTTTGTCCATAGCACTGCAGCAAATTTTTTAAATTGGACTTGGGGCAAAGATTTTATTATCACTCTTTTTTTTGATTGAATGATGGTTAGAATATGAACCATGTTGACTCCACTCATGCTATTTGGAGTATTGAATTCCAAGATTGAGACTACAGTCTTGCTTTGTAGTCACATTTTAATTTTCATTTTAAATGAATTTTGCTTACAAAAATCCTTAAACTCCTTATGCAAATCTATTTAAAATATTTTAGTTTGAATTGTGCTTGGATATTTGATACCTCGTTTGCATGTTGCAAACTTTTTTGATTGAATCTCATGGAGGCTTATGATTATGCTTTTGTTTGATAGTTAATTGGTTAAGGATGTAGCTTTGTCAACTCTAGCCTTTGATATGAAGAGAATTGAACTTAAATATTGTGGCTAATAGCGCTGCTATTTAGGCAGTTGAAAGCCATATAATTTTCTTTTAAAAACTGGGTAATTCTGAGTGGTTTGTTGATTCCACACTTGGAATGCGTATAACTGAATCAAAAGTGTTGGACTTTTGTTCTATCCTATAAGTATGGCAGCCCAAAATTTCTCTTAAAACATTCGTTTATTATTTTATAATTCAAAACACCATCAGGATACAAGGCTTGTTGACACCACTCTTATTGGGTGAAGGATCCAGTTTCCACCCATTTTTCATCATTTGAAGAGCTCTACTAGTTCATCATTTCTTACAAATGGGAAAATTAGGAAATTTATGTCTAGATTGGCATGTGAGATGATTAAATAATGCTTAAAATATTAATTTGACCTTTTGCTGGATTATTCCTTTTTTTTGTCTCTTCTCACATCTCTTTCTCTTCCATTTATTTTTCCTGTTATCTTTTTTCTTTTCTTTCTTTTTTTTGTTCAAATAAAAATGTTATAATATTCCTCGGCCCTCTCATGGATGAATACAACATTATGATGAGTTTGAGTTCAGACTGAATTGGCACTTTAAAATGATATACTTCTTTCTTGCAGTTGCATGCTTTCTAGAATAGTGCAATTCAAGTCTAATTTGCGTTTGAGTAGTGCTTGCAGTGTTTTGGATTTGTCTTGATTTCAATTTGGACATCAGCACACTTGTTGAATGTGCATGCGTGTTTTCTTTTGTAGCAGATTGGTGCACCTTTTATTATCACATCAGCACACTGTACAATACTAAAGATACAAACTGCACAATATTAAATTTTGTTCAACACTTGAACACTTAATGCAACTGTAAAAAAAGTTCTTCGATGGTATTAGAATTAATGGTAGATAGGTCGTTATGAAACAACTAAACTTGTTTGCTATGGTGGTGCTTTAACATGATTTGTCCTAGAGTCTCTAAAGATGTTTTAAGTTGTCAAATATTTAATTTACTATTATTTCTTTTCCTTATCTATGAAGTTCAAACTTTCCTCAGCACTGCAACCTACATACCCTATTGTCTTAGATGATAAATTCTACTGTTATTTTATTTTCTAGTAATGATAAGAATTTATTTTACTGGATATAAGATTTCAATCTCCGCGTACTTGAATCAAAATCTAATTTGGTCACAGCAGAATATGTAAAAAGATATCCATTTTAATAGCTGTTCACATTCTATATCATACTTCTCTATCATCTTAGTTCCTTCAGCTTGTCTTATGTCAGCTTGTTAAGATTGTAGATATTTTTTTAATTCTAAGAATAAAAGTTTGCTGTTTTTTTTCTTGGAATAGAATAATGCAGCTTAGTTCTGATAATCATTTTTTTTGTACCTTCAGGGTTCTTGCAGATCTATATCGCCTAGGCAACTGCGAAGCATTCAATGTAGGTGTGAATTCTGCTGTGCAGGCATCAATCCAGAATCAAATCTTTTTTTTGCTAAGAGCTTAGTATAATTTTTCTCTTTTAATTTCTTATGCGATAGTCTTTCTTATTCCCCTGAAACGATAATCATAAATGAAAAATTATATCCCAGGATCTGGTCTAAATTATTCTTTTGTTATTTCAGCATTTCAGAAACTTGGGCTTGATTGTGCAAATTGGACAGAACCAATATATGCAGATTTGAAAAGGTATAGCATTTTACAATTATTTTCTACCAAACTAATTGTGACTTCTCAAAGAAAACACGCTATACCAGCTATTTTCTATCATCATGTCAGAAGTTCTCCATGTTCTGTTTGAATTGGGTCATTTAAAATTTGAAGTTGTACTGAGCTCAGATACGCAAAATCTACATCCACAGGAAGACTGCTGGTGATGAAGAAAGGATGCTGATATTATTTTTTAACAGGGTAAGGATGTTGCTGACATGATCCCAAGTCAAGCATCTTTGGTTAATAAATTGTTCTGATAGAAAGTAAAATTTGAGTTAATATGATCCCCAATGTCTTAATATTTGAAGCGAGGACTTAAGATTGGCAGATTGCATTCATTTTAGGTGATGTTGTTTTTTGAAAAATACCAAATTTTCTTACATTTTGAACCGAATGATAGTTGTCCTTGGAACACATTGGTTTGGAATAAGTATTAGTCTACCGTGCTAAACACATCTTTGGTCCCATGTACTGTGTCCACTCGCTTCTTGGGGTCATGTATTTGGCCGTCCATGTCAGATGTGTGTTCACCTGCATTTTCGTCACTTCTTGAGGAAACCTTTTGGAGGAGGCAATACAATGAATCCCAACCATCTAAAACCATCTTTTAAAGCCATTTATAGGCTGTAAAAGCATCTCCATGCAAATATTTAACCTCCCTGAGTCCCTTAAAAACTAAGACTTTTTGACTTCCTTTTTTCAACTTCCATAACATATTCAAGTCCAATTTATCTTTTAACCTTTTCTAGTTTTTTGTTTTGCAAGGTCATTATAAAGCTACAATTAAAATGAAAGCCATAAACCATTGCTTTAGCATTTCCTTTACAGGCAATTTTTTGCAAAAGTGTCACAAACTGGCTTCATCTTAGGCTCTTATCTTCCTTAAAAACTCCTAAAATATTTGAAATAATGTGTTTTTCTGTAGCTTATTTTGTTCAGAGCAATGAAGCTGAAATAATGTGTTTTTACCGTGTGATGTCTTCAACAGCAATGTCAGCTACCGTGGTCATTAGTGCATAAAACACAATTTTTATTATTATTATGGACTTAATGGATGCATCTTTCATCAGATTTGAATCCTGTCTATTTCATTTGCTTAGTTGCCTTTTGCACATTACTTGTGGGGCTTAGCTATCAGCTTACTAATGAATTTTGCATATAATTTGAAGTGAATTTTTTAATTAAGCGTTACTCTCATTTGAATTAAAGTTAGGGCTTATTTGCTTCATAGTTAGCTTTGTAGCTATGTAATCTAAATAGTATTGTTTTTAGGATGGGCTTAATATTTTTCAAATACAATATTTTTTATTAATGTTACCTCAATTAAAGAATGCAGTGCTGTAAAGATTCTCTGATGATTATTTTGATCCTTTTTGTGCTTTCATTTAACCATCTATATTGAGGTAATCTAGATAGTGTCCATTTTGTACGCTGTCTAGAATTCCTTAAATTGACTTATTGATGTAATTCAGAGTTTGTCAACGTGGGATGAAGCCAAGCATCTTTTAGTATTAATAAAATGGTATATAATTTGAGACTATTTTGGAAAAAAAATTGTAAACTAAATATCTCATGACCTCTGTTATGTCACTTTTTTTAGTCATATGGTGCAAATTTCTTCCGTATTAGATACATTTTCGTTGAGGAATATTTTTGACATTTGTTTATTTCTTTATGCTTGACACATTTTTGAGTTGTAATAAAATAAAATTTATGTCATTCACGAACCTATGTAAGTATTCAAAAGTTTAATATATTTGCTTAGACTATTCCTACATGAATTTGAAAGTATTTGGGAAATTTGTTGATATATTCTTTTTATGTTGTTAAATATTTATCAGTTTTTTCTTACTATTAACATTGCTTCATGGATGGTGGAAGCTTACTTTTATTTGCTTGAATTTTATTTTCTATGTAGATAGAATGAAGTAGTTTGTTTGAAGTTTTGAGAAATATGTTTTTTCTGTTTGACTTCTGCAGATTGGTTGGCCAAGTTCATTGCCCACTCCTGAGAAAGAAGCATTCATGAAGCGTATAATGCGGGAAAAGGTACTTTCTTAACAAATACCTGTTTTTTCTTCTTTTAGTAATTTCGTTCCCCCACCTTTAAACCCTTGAACTATTTGTAAGGGTATGTGTACTGAGAAACCATGGACAGGGAGCGGCTAAACTGTTAATTTAAAAACTGAGCACTTTCTGAATTTTATTTTGTCGAACTATTTAACTAAAATTCAAACAAAGTTAAAAATCCAAAATAAGCCAAGACCCAACTGGCTGTGTGTGTATTTTTTTAATTTAAGGTTGAAGATATGTAATCTAGTATCCTTTCGTCTTGGTTGATTTAAGACGATCTGAATAGTTTTAGAAATTTGGATTGCGATTTACAGCAACACTATTCTGCTCAACATCAGTTTGCACATTGTTAAATGCGACACTTATTAGGTTAAGATTTTTGAATCAACCATGATGTATTTTGTCAAACCTGAGATAAAATCTAAATCAAACTGATTAGCTTATGCAATGTGGATCATACTACGAGGAAATTCATATCTAACTTAGTATCCAGCAATTTTTGCATTTTATTTGAGACATATCCTTTCAAGCCTATGCTAAAAGTTTTTTTTTTTTTGAGTCGGAATTCACCTTGTACTTGAATTCAGAAAATTATGTTCATAGTTTTGTGGTTAGTTTTAAAACTGGCTTCATCAAATTTTCATGGAAGCTTCTTTTGAATTTGTGTGGTGTGAGGGATTGGTTGAATGATGCCATTTCGTACTTTGAACAAAACAATCTGAATTAAATATTCTTTTAGCCCTTTTCCATAGCGCTCAAACTTTCTTATGTTAGAAAGCCATGCCTGTTGAATGGCATTGTGCTTGAGAAGTGTTTCGCCCCTCATATGAATTGTGAGTATATTTTTTCTTGAGTCATTACTAAATTTAGTTTCCTGTCCAAATTTAAGAAATGATCTGTCTAATTTTTTGTATGATGTTATTTTCATTTTTTGTACTTCATTAATTCATTTATTATTATCCTTCTTCTTCTCTTAAAGCTTCTCTTGATAGATAACTTTGAAGTTTTCCATTAAATTCATTTGTTATTGTCGTTTTACGATGGAATCTTAACAAGTGCTTAACCTATTGACAGTGGAAAGCTCTACAAGACTTTGCGATATCAAGTGATTTAGCTTTACGACCTGGAGTTGAAAAGTAGGTTTTTATTATTTGCTATCAACCATGTCAAGTATCTCATGACCTATAAAAGCACTCTGGCAGTTTTTTACTAGCCAATGAATTTAGTGGGTTATGCTTTTCATTGCATTTTCTGCAGATAAAACATTCAGGCATTCCT
>NW_018165094.1:172015-213471 GCF_001263595.1 Phalaenopsis equestris
CATTCCTGCATTCGAGCACTTGTAACCTATCTTTGTTTTATTTTGTGTTACCATATCTTTTAAGTGGGCATTAATGCATGTACATGAAATTTAATGAAGATTTGACATAAGTTTTATACGAGAATGCGGAATAATGGCTTAAAATTTTCATTAAGTTTTACATTATTTATAGAGGTCTACAAGTCAATAAAAGTGAGGTTTACCGAGTTCAATTGTGGCTAACAACTCATAAATTAAAATTAATATATAGGAGTGTGAAGGTGGAAATGAAATAATTTCAATAATTACACATAATGGCTGCATTGATTTTCTTGCTCTAATATGCCTTTTCAAGATGGCATTCCATTGGAGATTGCAATCTTGATTTTTAATGCATGAATTTTGGTGTATAGTAGTGGTTAAGTCAGGGAAGCTGCATTTTTAGGTCATCGTGATGAATTATTCATCGATTGATTTCAATAATAACCTAACACTAGGGTATAAATAGGAACAAACTAATAAAAATATTACCAACTATTTGATCTCTCCTACTTGTAGCATAGAATATTACTACTTTATCAGCAAAAGTAATATAAATCAATTATTTCTTAGTTAAATCCTATAATTCTAACAGCCTATCTCAAGTTGTTGCATATATATCTAAATCATGCCAAATTTCTCCACAAGGAGTTTAAAATGAGGCTTAAATAACCTTTTGATAAGAATATCAACTATCTTTTTCGTAGTGGGAATGATGGGCATATAAATAGCCTCACAATCAGTCTTCTCTTTTATTAAGTGTTAGTTATTCCTTACATACTTTGTTCCATCATTTTTTTTTTGAGTTTTGTGCAATGGTAATGATTGTTTTGTTATCATAATATAACTTCATTGTTACATTTGCCACTATTTTTAGTTCTTCGAGAATTCTTTCCACTCAAAGCATCTCACACACTCCATTAATCATAGGTCAATATTCTACTTTGGTACTATCTTTTGCCACTACATTCAACTTTCGGCTTCTCTGTGTGATTGGATTTTCATGAACATACATATAATATCTCAACGTGGATCTTCGACTATTGATCATTTTAGCCTAATCTATATCATTAAATACTTAGGGTGCATTTGGGGCAGCTTATTGCTGCGTTTGACTTTTTGAAAATGCCGAAATACCATTTGGTTCAAGCGTTCCACTGGCGTTTTGAAAACGATGTTTAGGTTTTATTAAAGGAAGCGTGCCGCGGGATCGACCCTGCATCCCGCTTCGAAGAGCTGCGCTTGATTAGGAAATACCTCCAGTCCCCTTCTCCCTCGTGTGACCACACTTGCCCTAAGCTGGTTTTCCATCCCCGCTCTCGCTCTCTTCTCCCTTGCTTATTCCTATCGTTCATCTGGTATCTCACAATATTATTCCTATATGTTTAATTTCTGTGG
This sequence comes from Phalaenopsis equestris, assembly GCF_001263595.1. Classification (NCBI taxonomy): domain Eukaryota; kingdom Viridiplantae; phylum Streptophyta; class Magnoliopsida; order Asparagales; family Orchidaceae; genus Phalaenopsis; species Phalaenopsis equestris. The sequence continues at coordinate 173,432 of NW_018165094.1, forward strand.
TTTTTCTTTCATTGCTCTTGTTTGCTCTCTGCAGTTTCCGATCCCATGGTTTTCCTTTCATTGCCCTCTGCATTTAACTATAGCGAATGTTGGATAATTTGTTATAATGTGATATGAGTGCCTATCAGATTTAATTGTTAACCATTTGAAGAAGATTAGTTTATGATACCGAGTATTTCTTGTGCATGCTATTGAGGTGAATGTTGAAGCATAATGAGTGTTGTATTTGTTGTTTAATGCTCTTAAGCGTGGATGATAAACTGGCTTATGCTATTGAGGTGAATGTTGAAGCATATTGAGCGTTGTATTTGTTGTTTAATTCTTTTAGGCGTGGCTGATAAACTAGCTTAATGCTACTTCGATATGCTGTTTAGGTAATCTTTGATTATGCCATTGTGGCTAAGCTTGAAAAAGATACCATCAGTGTATAATAAAAAGAGTCAAAGGCATGCTTTCTTGTGTTAGGCTTGTTTTTCCTCAAGTTTATCTCAACATGAATGAAATAGAAGGGGGTTCAATGAATGCTAAAATTTGGAGATGCTAAAATTTGGAAGGATGTAGCAGCATCCCTCATTAATTTACATTTGATATAGTAGAAATTGGAGCTATGCATATTTCTTGTAAAAGAACCACAAAAATTAAACAACAGACGTTAAAGAGTTGCGATCTTCTTTGGGACTTTGTTAAGTACTTGATGGTGTCCATGACTTGCTTCTGGGTTGATGAGTGTCAGCGATCCATTGTTCATCATAAGGTTTTCTTGATTTTATTGTAGCTTTTATATATTCATGCACATGTAAAAGCCCATGTACTTCAACAAGTTGCTTTTATTCAAAGCATCTGGCTTGCGTTCTCTTCTACATTTTTCTTATTGCATTTGATTCATTTTTTGCTCCTTTATTAGCTCCATCGTTGCTGGCTCTATTACCGGATGATCTTCTAGCTCTCCCTGCTTGTGTTTCCTTTTCTACCAGGCAAACGTGTGGCTACCAGAATTGTGTGTGGGGTGGTGGTGAATGTTACCTATGCTTGTGTGTGGTGTCTATGAGAGTAGTTTACGGTGGTTTGGGTGTGCTATATAGGCCTTGGGTGTGTGGTTTGATGGTGTACGTGAGGTGCGCTTGTGTGGGGTGGCTGTGAGTGGTGTATATGGTGGCTTGGGTGTGCTCTACTGGCCTTGGGTGTGTGTCTTGGTGGTGGATATTACCTGTGCTTGTTTGTGGTGGTTGTGAAAGCAGTTTATGGTGCTTCGGTGTGCTCTGCAGACCTTGGGTGTGTGGGTTGGTGGTCGATGTGAGGTGCACTTGTGTGTGGTGGTTGTGAGTGGTGTTTAGGGTGGCTTGGGTGTGCTCTGCTGGCCTTGGGTGTGTGGGTTGGTAGTGGATGTTAGTTGTGGTTGTGTATGGTGGTCGTGAGAGCAGTTTATGCTGGCTTGGGCGTGCTCTGCAGGTTTTGGGTGTGTGGGTTTGTGGGTTTGTGGTGGATGTGAGGTGCACTTTTGTGTGGGTTTGTGGTGGATGTGAGGTGCGCTTGTGTGTGATGGTTGTGAGAGCAGTTATTTTTGGTGTTGTTAAGTTTATCTCATCAAAACATTCATTTCACTTGTAGTTTGATAAAATTGAAATTTGGGAATTCTCATTTGATTTTGAAAGTTTCTAATTTGCATACTTGCATCAATATTTGTAATTGATTATATGGATTTTCTAATGATGCATAAATAATTGTACATCATGAGTCATGAATTCATTATAAGAATCTAAGAGAAGATATTGCTTCTTTAGTTGTTTTGTTTAGCAATGTTTTTTTTAGAATTTTGCATATAGGAAACTTTCATTTTATTAAAACTCTATGCTATATATAGCTTTTAATAAAACTGTTATATTGTATAGTACTATGCACCACCCAATCATTAAAAATCTCCTACTGTACTGGTATGGTTTAATCTATCTCGTCTCAAGCTGTACTTTTTTCATCATCAGGTTCTTTACTCTATTGGGGCCATGCTTGGAGACCCTATGAAGCTAGATCTACCCACTTTCAACCTAATCAGATCTTCTCTGGCCAGAATACTTGTGAAAAGAGATATTACTTTACATGATTTTATTGAAGTCTGGTTGGACACAACTCATAATAGATATTGGCAACAAATCGTCATGGAGCATAAACCTCATTGTAAGATGTTCGGGCATATCCTTGATAAATGCCATAAGCTTCATCCTAATTTGAAATCTAAAGATCAAGTGAATAAGGATGAATATAACCTTATAGCTCTGGACATATCTGTTCCACCTGGAGTGAAAACTACCACAGGACAGGATTTGATGTCTGATTTAATTTCCTCTGTGGACCCTCCCCCCTAAAAATACTGTTTCTGTGATTGAGGAGAAGCTGGATGGCCCTGCGGAGCAAAACCCTATTGAAAACAGTACTGAAGGACCCCTACTTACATTGACTGATAATCAGGAGAACCTTGCAGCTCCCCATCTTTGGGAAGTATTAGGAGTAGAGGCAACAACTCATACCTCACACACACTTGAACCTTTTGTGGGTACAACTGTTGACAATCTTTCTACTGCAGCATTGCCACCTCATACGAATGAACAACAATTTTCAGATGAGGAATGACAGGTCTACACTTTCAGAAGGAAGAAGAAGAATGAAGATTTACATGAACTAAGGAATCTAATGGATGATACTTTGGTTACTTCGGGCAATGGTATGAACCTAACCAATTTACTAGCTGGTTCCCTTCCGAGAACTAGAGGCAGAGGCATAATTAAATTGGGTCTTCCCGATTGATCTTATATGTACCATCTATTTTTGGGTTTTTATTTTTTATTTTTTGTGTGTTGTACCATGTGGGTTAGGTGCCTTTTTGGGTCCACTCATACAACCTATCTGTACCATTTTCTCTTTAATATAATTTCCATTGGGCTTAAAAAAAAATGTACCGCCCAATCACATTAGCATGTGTTAACATCATTAGAGTATGCTTTTGGGGGTTTCATTAGACCATGAGGTCTCTACTAATAATTTCTCGTTAAAGGTTTATGCTATATTTGGCTAATGTATGTGTTGAAAACGAGATTATTCTTATCTTTTGAAAAATTGTTGTCTTTGAAAATTCTCTTATGGTTAGTGTCTCTATAAAATCTAATAGATGCCAACGACAAAGTTGTTGGAGCCCATAGAAAGTAGAGATACAAAGAATCAAACAATGTTTTGCAAGTTTTATGGAGGTTTAAATGAATTTGAAAGTGAGCCAAATTTGAGCCAGTTTAAGAGTTGTCTGGCTTTACTCATTAAGAAAATAAGTTAAATTTGTTTGTTTTATCTTTTTGCGTTTGTTTTTTCTTTTTGTGTTTGGTGTTCATGTGATTGTGTTGGCTTTCTCTAAGCTCTTCTATTTTGTGTTATTGTTTATTTATTTGTCATTTTGTAATGGTATTTAATTTAATTTTTTTCGTTCTCATTCTATAAGGGTATAACATGTTGAGTTTGTTATATGTTAAGGTTTTGTTTAACTGTCGATTCTTCAATTAGTTTCAACATACCTAAGTTGAAAGAAGGGGGTTTGTCAGCAATGTGAGATAAAAAAGTAATAAATATTTTTTGCGATCTTTGCATTAAAGAGATAGACCTACCACATACTTTAACAAGGAATGTTGACAAAATATCTCAAGAGGTTCAAAGAATTGACTTGAAGGGAGTATGATAGACTATAATTCAAGTTCAAGTGGGATTAATTGAAGTAGTGGAAGTTATGGAAAGAGCTGAAATATGGATCTATTGGGTTGGGTTAAGACCCATTGAGCATACCATTGATGCTTAAGAAGAATGATGAACTGAGAAGTTAGAGGTAATAATGGTTGACTAACATATATTTTTTCTCATTATCATTTTTCTTTGTTTTAACTAACATGCCGCCAACCCCACCCCCCCACCCCCGCAATGTTGTCGGCAGTGCCAACTGCAAAAAAATTTAATGTGTGCGGAATTGACCCGGACTTGGAAGGTAAATTAGACGTAATGTTTAGGGAGGTTGTCGCGACGGGTCAACTGCAAAAAAATTTAATGTGTGCGGAATTGACCCGGACTTGGAAGGTAAATTAGACGTAATGTTTAAGGAGGTTGTCGCGACGGGTCAACATGCGTTCAACCCAAGTGAACAGGGGTTTGCAGGCATCCCAGGTGACTTGCCACCCGAGCATGTTACGAGTTCTGGTGAAGGGCCTAGCATAAACCGAGGGAGTTGGAGTCCACCCGTCAATCAAAGAGGTTCAGCCTGAGGAAAAGGAGGAAAGAAAAAGATGTTTTCGTGAAGAGCTCAATAGGTAAACTGATAGAAGTATTTGCAGCTCCGCCACCTGCTGCTACAACTGACTTTACCATCTATGACTTTATGGTAGTTTTAGATGCAATTCTAGAATTTGTGGTTGATCCAACCTTTTATTTAAAATGTGTTAAATTGCTTGAGGACCCGACCCGCAGACAGATTTTCATGAGGCTACGACCTGAGCTGCATTTCAAATATTTACGTGTCTCGATTGAGAAATGAGTTCGTGTTATTTGTTGGTTTTATTATTTTCAATTTTTATTGGACTTGTTTGCTTTTTCTTTATTTTCCAGATAATGATTTGTGGAAAATGTTGTGATTAAAGTAGTAGATGTATTAGTCATTTCAGTTAAGAGCTATTACATTTGCACTTTTTTTTTATTTTAAAAAATAGTTTATTCAAAACATGTTACCTTAATAAATCATTTCTTCAGGATTGTCGGCAGCGAGAACGTCGCAAAAGAATGGTTGCGACTGCGGCGATTGTTATATTTCTCTTAGAATACTACTGCTCTATCATTGTTCAAACACCTCACATGACGTCGTCTTTTATTGGGAATAAATGGGTGGTCGAGATGCTCGCTCGACATCCATAAGGTTCAACAATATATTTCGCCTGTGTACCCACTTTTTTGGATCTCCTTAATGAGCTACGTAACAACCATGACCTCCAAGGTTCCTCTAGAACGACTGTAAGGTAGATATTGACTATAACACTATACATTATATCTAATAACAAATCAATAGAAGAGCTATAGAGCGATTCCAGCATTCATCGGAGACAATAAGATGATACTTTTTCGAAGGTCTGAAAACACTAGTTAGCTTATTGTCCCACATAATTAAGCCAAATGATCCATCATTCGGTATAACTCTAGAAAAAATTGCTAATGACTCGCGTGACATGCCATTTTTTAAGGTAAGTATCATTAGTGCATTATGTTTACTTCAGAATGTAATTAGTGTGGTGAAATTGACATCTCTAACAAATCCAAACAGAACTGTATTGGAGCAATTGAAGGTACACACATGGATGCTCAACTACCCAACCATGAAAATGTGGCGTACATTGGTCGGTGTTGTTCAACTATCCAAAAAGTGATGACTGTCTGTGATTTCAACATGTGCTTTGCATTTGTGATGACCGGATGGGAAGGGAGTGCACATAACAGTCATCTTTTTGCCTATGCAACAAAGAATAATAGAAAGCGTTTCCCTCACCCGCCTTCAGGTTGGTTTAGTTTTTTTAACCTATTAGTTTTTGTTATCAATAGTCACTAATAATCTCTTTCGTGACTGAAAATATTATTTAGTGGATGTCGGATATCCCTTATAGAGTGATATTTAAAGTTATTTCCAAACACCAAATATCACGTTCCTGATTTCGAGAGATTAAGTGGCGTTGCCCACAATAGAAAAAAAATGTTCAACAAATGTCACTTTTCCTTATGCGAGGTGATTGAAAGAACATTTTGGGTTTTAAAAAGAAATTGGTCATCTTACGCAATATGTCGACGTACCCATTTTCTAAAAATGTACATATTGTGGTGGTCATTTTCCACAATTTCATTAGACGACATCCCTCCCGGTCTCATACGGACTTCAATATAACTGACGATGATGAGATGCATATCCCGCCTGAAGCATTCGAATTCCAAGTTGGACAGTTTATATCAAACAATGTGATATAGTCATATGAATTTGACACCCATGATGATGAAGGTGCAGCGGAGATGGTTGCTTTGAGGGAGCGTATCACAAATGTTATATGCGACTGCTGATTGACACCAACTTCTTTATTTTGCAGACTATATGTTGTCTTCTTATGTCATTTGTTTCATTATAACTTTCAATTTTATGATATTAACATGTTTGAGGGGCTTTTATGTTATCTTTTTTGTGAGTTTGTGAGACCAATAATGAAACATATGACCTTATGAGTTCTTATGGATGGTCAGCTTGTCGTTGTTTTAATGTTGCATGTGAAATCCTAATGAAGGCAACCGAGGTCCTTTCTTCTTGTCGATTCATCGGTATATGAGGATCTACTGGATAACTTTTTTTTGGTGATAAGCACATGTGTCACTGAACGTTGGTCCCATGTGGGTTAAAGACAACCAATAACTCATTTTTTTTATAAGGTCTACTGCCTGCATGTTGTGATAGACTCACTGGTTGGTTTAGTTACTTCTCTCTCACACATGTTATTTTTTTATTTATATTTAATATATTTATGTTCGGTATATTTTTGGATTTGAAAATTTGATGTGATTGTTTTTTCTTTATTTTATGTTTGGGTTATTTTTTTTTTTTTTTTTGGGCTTGTGAGATACATGATGACGCTTGGATCTTATGAGTTCTCTGAGTACTTACGTCTGCTATTTTTTTAATTAGATTTTCGTTTCTTTATTCAATACGGTTTCTTCAAATTCCACACTTTTTTTGTTTATTCATCTAATTTTATGACTGACGTGTTCTCTCTTGAATAAGTGCAGGAAGATGACCCTCAGGTTTTTGGGAACTCCGGGCGAGTGCTATGCCGCTGCGGACTGCCGTCTTTGCTGCTTATGTCATGCCAACCACATAGCTACGGACTGCAGTTCTACGGGTGCCCGCGGTGGGTAGATGGATTGAACAATTGCAAGTTCTTCAGGTAGACAGACAGTCCGATCTATTCTACAGTATCCCAACTAGACGACGTTGCTCGTGGTTCGACGGTATTCCAACCGAAAAATGTTGCTCACGGTTCGACGGTATCTTAACCGAAGAATATTGCTTGGGGTTCGAAGGTGTCCCAACCGGACAACGTTGCTCGTGACATGCTGCTTGTGTATTTTAAAATGAATATTATCACATTTTTAATTGTAATTTTAATATATTATTTATTTTTTATTAGGTTTCTTGATACTCACTCTTAAGTGAGATGTATATCATTTTTTGTACTATTATAAATTATACTGTTATAAAGTGATTTTTTCAGTTATCAGCTGTCAAATTTATAGCTGTTACAGTTCTGTTGCAAACAAAAACACTGCACAGTGTCAGAATGGTCATTTATCCAAAAAAGTTGCAAATCAGCTATTTTCCAAACACACAAACCAAACAACTAAACAATTTATCCAAATCAGGGGCAAAATGATCATTTATCGAAAAATAGCTGCATATCAGCTGTTTTCCAAACACACAAACCAAACAACCAACTAGCTTATCAGGATAAGTTGTTGATCAGCAGCTTATCATAATAAACTGCTTTTCTAGATAAATTAGATAAGCTGCAGCTGCCCTAAACAGATCCTTAATCTTTTGACATCGAGTATTTTAAAAGAATAAACTTTGTTTGGAGTTTTTTTTTTAAGTATTGAAGAAGTTGATACATATCATCCAAATATTTTTCATTTGGTGAATGTATCAACTCACAAAATTTACAGTGAAAGCAAAATCTGATCCTTTATGAGATAAATAAATTAACCTTTCTACAACTTTTTGATGCTAACTTATGTCTTTTGTCTCTTTCCTCTGATTTTGATCAACCAAAGAGCCATTTGATTTACAACCACTCATTACCATCTCTTTAAAAGATTATGTATGTACTTTTGTTGAGGTACAACAAGTCTCTTCTTTGATTCGACAATCCCTATATTGAGAAAATACATCATAAATTCTAAACGCTTAATTTTTAATGTTGAGAAAGGAAAAGTTTTCAACGTATTTATTTCATTAACATCATCTTCTATTAGAATTTTATCATTAGAATTTTTATCATTTCATATACGTAATTAGCGCGATCATTTTCCCATCTTGTGAATGTTTAGAAACATTTTATGATCGACTTGCCCTTGGGTCTGCCCTTAATTTTTGACAGACAGAATCGATTTCTCAAACCATGCTCTCAATGTTTGCTTTAGTCTATTCAAGGTTTCTTAGTTTACATACCTTAGTGTCAAGATTATCACTACATTTGTGGGGGCAAATTCATGTTTTAATAGCAGAGTTAATCCAAACCACAACAAAACAATGATATTATTACTGAAATTCAAATAGACAATTAGAAACAATGAAATGAAATAGTAAAAATTGACACACACAAATACCCTATTAGGGTGGGCTTCGAAGATGTTGCCAGCGGTTTTAGGAGGAAACTGAGAAGTATGGGTGATTACTTGGTCGAGCGACAGCTAGGGAAAGGATGACCTGTGGCTGGACAACAACTAAGAAGCCAGAAAAAGGGGGGTGGGGGAAGGAATTGCAGCCACATGGGGAGGTGGGTTTGTAGGGTTGTCTGACACCTACACAACATGTTAGGTGGCTGGGAGGGAGCATGGGGTGGCGACAGGTTGTGGATAGCTAAGAAGGTAAGGGGAGGGGGAAGGTGACATAATTGCAGGCTGCAGGAAAACCATAACATGCTGCTTTATTGTGGAGGCAGCAAATACGGTGAGGATGGAGGCGAAAGAAAGGTTGCAAGAGGAGGGTAATCGAGGATGAATGTCCCGTAGGATCAAACTCAATCAGAGCACCATTCGATCCTTGGGAGATAATCACCACCTTGGACGAATTACAGCTAAAGCACTTGCTCTCTTTTGGATACAATCCTATTCAGGAAACAACAGAAGATGACAATAGTCCTGAACAAAAATACACAAAAAATGGCTTTAACAAGATGAAAATGACATATACGGACGTAGGATAAGAAAGGATTGGTCCCCACATTAGCTGTGTGGCAAATCCTATGAGATGTATGGCCGAATAACTTTCTGGAAGTGTTTTCTTGAGCTAGACGTCCAATCCAGAGGAAGGGAAGAGCCTCGAGGTCCAAAATTCCCACCGTAGAGGCCCTAGAGGCCCAATTGGGACTCTTGTAGTAGGTACATTTGCGTTAGCCTCCCGGGATTGGCGAGCATCGACATCATATGTTGAAGCTTTTGTCTCCTTAGAGTATGGAATCAGATCAGATATGTTGAAAGAAGCAGAGTTATTGTAAACTTTCGGGACTGAATGATCTTCGACTGCTGTCACAACCCGGTCCGGGTCTTGGAATTAACCAAGGAGGGTGCAGATGGTTGGACGGTGTGAACTATTTTTTTCTATAGTTAGTTACTATTTAACAAATGAAAGTGTCACTATCAAAATTAAATTATAACATTAAAATTACATTTACCTCACCACTGGTTATTTGTGTCTTCTATAATTATTTTCCTTTGTATTGTTCATTTTTTAATCACTAATTAACATGAAAAATTAGTTTAAAATAACAAACTAAATAAGCTAATGAATGCTCATACTTTTAAACTACAATAATATTAGAGAAAAGAAAAATAGTATGCATGCCAGTTAAACTTTTAATAAATCAATATAAACATTTAGATGCTATTCAATGAAGCTTATTATATCAATATATTGTCAATAATATTATATATCTGTACAACCGTCATAGGAGTACCGTTTAAAAATTATACCACATAATGTACTTCAATATAAATATCTTTTTCTATATACGTGCACGAGTACTTTAGTGTTTCCCTACCATTACCATCAAGCAGTATTCTATCATAGCCAATCATACACATACAATCATTCTATCAAAATCATTATTTACTAAAAATATATTTCATTTCTATTTGTGTATCAGACAATATACTTATAAATCATTTAAATAATGTTGTGCACACATATCATTCATACAATATGAACAAAAATTCATTAGAATTGAAAATCCTGAGTTTGCAATAATTTCATTATAACTGAAGATAGTACTAATAAATGCATTTGGTCTAGGAGCAAAAAATTACCATAGTATAAGAACATGCGTACTGACATTGATGACAATTAATTTATTTTTTATTTGCATTAGGTCAATTTTAGCTATCCATAAATTTTTTATTGGACTCATTTCAATATTTTTTAGTGTATCGTTATGCCTGAATAAATATAATGATTAATTTGAGTAGCTTTAATTTTTAAAATTTGTATTATTATAATTTTTTTAATAATTATCTTATTGGCTCTTTCATCAAATTTTATTAATTGATCCTAAATCTTGGGCTCTGATACTACTTTTGTCACTACTCGAATTGGAGTTTGGAATTAATCAAGTCGGGTACATGCGAACGGATTGTGTGAATTAAGTTTTCTATAATCAATTATCATTTAACATATAAAAGAGTCACTATTCAAATTAAATTAAATTAGTAAAATTATATTTACATCGCTACCAGTTAGGAGAGTAGATGTTTTAGACCATCTGATGATCCAATTTGGAGAGTAGATGTTTTAGATTCGGTTTATGTTAAGAAAGACAAAGATAGACCTAAGAAGACTTGGACTTATTGTATAAAAAATGATCTTAATTTATTAGAACTAAATGAAAGCATGATACTAAATAGGACACAATGAAGAAAAAAGATTCATGTAGTCGACTCAACGTAATGGGATTAAGGCTTTATTGTTGTTGTTGTACCTGTTACTTGCGTTTTCTATAATTTTTTTCTCTTCTATCATTTATATTTTAATTATTTGATTAACTTGAAATATTAGTTTAAAATAATAAAGTGCTAAATACGTCAATGAATGCTCATACTCTTAAACTACAATAATATAAAAGAAAAGTAAAACAATATACATTTCAGTTAATGTTGTAATAAATTAATATAAACATTTAAGATGCTATTTAATGAATATTACTGTATCAATATCATATGAATATCATTCTATGTCTGTAAAACTGTCACATGAGCATCGTTTAACAATTGTACCATTTAAAGTACTTCATTATCAATATTTTTTTTCATATATCAGTATGTATACTTTAGTATGCCTCTACTAGTACCATTAAGATATGACTCCATCATAGCCGGGTCGTGCACATACAAACATTCCATCAAAATCATTATTTACTAAAAATATATTTCTTTCCAATTTATGTATCAGACTATATACTTATAAATCATTTAAATAATGTTGTGCACACATATTCATATAATATGAATAAAATTCATTAGAATTTAAAAATTTTAGTTTGCAATGATAGTATTAGTAAATGCATTTGATCTAGAAGAAACAAATCATTACTATAGTCTAAGTACATGAATATTCATCTTGATGACGATTAATTTGTTATTTGATTTGTCTTGATGTCGACTCTTATAAAATTAAAAGCTTAAATATGGGTATTCATATTAAAAAAAAAGTTTTAATTTTAATTAGATATTAAATTTACATTATTTAAGTATTGAGTTTCCATTTTTTACTTTATGAAAAAACCTAATTAATTTCATTACTTAAACTTTTCCTTGCCGAAGTTTGTGCGGGTCCATTTTCCTTCTTCTTTAGCTCGAACACTTTGCCTCCTTCCCCTCCAAACTGAAGTTATATACCTTGACTCTTATATCAATAAAAGTTTTTATTAACATAATTTACAAGCTAAAAAACACACACATATAACTCATTTAAAATATTAAAATCTTATATTATTGTTCTTTCGGTCAAACCTTACTCGCAAGCACACGAGAGACTTCTTCCCTCTACTAGACCAGGATTGCGAAAAAATATTACATCAATACTACTCCACGCGTAGAAGGAACGAGCATAGCCAATGAAATCACGCCACGACACCCCGCGCGACCGGGAAAAAAAAACGGGCGCAGTAACACGGGGAATATTCCCCCCTGTGTTATTCATGTGTTATTGCGTGTTATTCACGTGTTATTGATGTGTTATTGTGTTATTATAACACCAAGAATATTCTCAGGACACAATAACACATGAATAACACACAATAACACCTGAATAACACGGGGAATATTCCCGACAGATAACAAACGGCGCAGTAACATGGAGGAATATTCTCCCCCATGTTATTCATGTGTTATTGTGTGCTGTACGTTATTCAGATGTTATTATGTTATGAGAATATTCTCGGTGTTATAATAATACAATAACATATCAATAACACATGAATAACACACAATAACACCTGAATAATATATCCGATAGTGGAGTTACGTGCGGAGGCCAATGAAACCCTGCCACAGAGGAATATTCCTGGTAGCAGTAACACGGGAGAATATTCTCCCCGTGTTATTTACCGTGCTATTTATGTGTTATTGTGTTGTTCATGTGTTATTCATGTGTTATTGATGTGTTATTGTGTTATTATAACGCCAGAAATATTTCCAGGACAATAACACATGAATAACACGGGGGGGGGGGATATTCCCCGTGTTACTGTGACGTTTTTTTTCTCTGTCCCGTGTGTCGTGGCGTGATTTCATTGGCTACGCACGTTACTCTACATGCGTAGTACTGATGTAATATTTTTTCCAGGATTGCACAAGCTGGCTTCGACTCCCTCACGCACAAATTCATGAATATCACTGCTTCTTTTTCCTCACTTTCTTCTCCTTTGGCTTGGTTGATCGAGATTGAGCGATTTCTACACAAAGGATCTTCTGCAGTGAAGATGATGTTTCACGCTACAATTAGGGTTGGTCGGCCTCTTTTTCCTCACATTTCTTCTCTTTTAATTTATTTCTTTGTGCTCAGCTTGTCATCTACCTTCGCACTGAAGACACTAGTTGCTCCTTTGCAACAGAAACTACTCGACGCTATTGATAAGCTGCTTGTGATGTTTTATATAATGAAATTTACCTACTTGTCTTCAGAGCCTTTAGCTTTACTTCCCCTTCTTCAGCTTCCTGGTTGTTTGATTCCTCTCCCTCCTTTAGCTGTCCGACTCCTCACTTCCTATTTTTTGGTTTTCTTGTTTTCTCTCCCTCGATTAACTGAAATGGGACTTCACAACTGCCTCCTTAGAAGCACTTGGATCACACTACCAGCTACACTGCCCCTGAGTACACCTCAGTAGGGCTATAAACGAACCGAGCTTGAGCGAGTTCACACTTGGCTCGTGTTCGGCTTGTTCTAAATTGATCATGTTTGAAATTGGCTTGTGTTTGAAATTGACTCATAAACAATGTGTTCGTGTTCGACCAATTTAAAAATTCTTATTCGGTTCGACTCGAAATTGACTCGTTAAAATTAATTGAAAAAAATAGATGTAGGGAGTTAGATTTGAACATGCACCAATTCGGTGCAATAGAAGACACATGCCATATGACTACACGAGCTGTTATGATTTAATCTTAGATATAAAAATATATAATATATTATTATATAAATAATATATATAATTTCTTTATTTTGAGTTAAAACAAGCCGAACACGAGCGAACAAATGATTGTTCATGTTCGGTTTTTTTATAATTCAAGCTTAAAAAATTTGTTCGTGTTTGGCTCATTTACTTAATGAATGAACCGAACACGAGCTACTTAATAAGCCGAACATGAGATGTTCACAAACAACGAGTTTTTTTGACAACCGTACACTTGAGTTTTTCTCAATTGCGAGCAACCATCTATATTTGTCCAACCATATGAGGATACACTATTGAACTGACCTAAACTGGAACATACAAACCGTACGTTGTGTCTGTAGAGTCTTCCAAAAGTAGTACGAGGTTGGCTCATTCCTACTTGACATGAGAATGGATTGAACTCTCTCTAATAATTTTGGTCGTGGTGACAAGGTATCGATCATGATGTTCTGACATGTTTTTTGCCCCATGTCTAGAATCAGTGCCTCTGTCCCGTTATCCTTTATCATCACTAAAACTGACCCTACTTGCACGTCTCTACTGGCAAGGTCACCTGTAATCTCGGACTTTGTAGAAGGTTGAAGGACTACGTATTTGCCATCCTTACTAAAAGTGTAGGTATTCCTTAACCCGTCATGTTGAGTTCGACGATCAAACATCCATAGTCTCCCTAACAAAAGGTGTCATACATCCATGGGCACCACACATCAAAACTAATCTTGTAGTCCATTCCCAATCGAAAGTTTTATGAGACACTTTCTGTCAATATTGATTCTGTTCTCCTTCTTGAATCACATTAGGGAATATGGTCGAGGATGTCTCTCAGTGGTGATGCTTAACTTATCCACCATTAGTGTTGACACTATATTCTTGCTGCTAGCTCCACGTTGATGATGTTGAATACCTTTCCCTTCACAGTGCTATGAGTGTGGAATATATTGTGGTGAAGCCACTGTTGCTCCCTCGTAGCCTTAGTCTGAAGGAATGGTCGAACCATACACATTTCGCCCTCATCTGGGAGAATTTGGTACTCCCCACCTATCTCTCTAGCTGTCTTCATCGCTCAATTCCTTCATTTTACCCTGTTCAGTGAAGAACACAACTCTGCTCGTTAAGCGACAGAAAGCTATGTGTTCAAAACCATGATATTTGAAGCATTTCTTGGCTGGAACTGTACTGGTCGTGTTTTTTTCTCAGGCTTTTAACTCGGAGTGGCTCTGTTATGCTACTGACTAGTCTGCTCCACTCTTTGAGGCATGCTCTTCCTGAGGCCTCCAAATGTGGGTGGTTGTCTAGTTGACGGTGGTTGCCTCCTTAGCTTCTGCTACCTCTCCAATTTAAATGCTAAGGTTTGCATGTCCTCCAGTATCCAATAGGGTTGCAGCAGGACCACATTATTGATTGCGGGCTTCAGGCTTCCCAAGTACTTGATTATGGTGTGCTTCTCTGTCATCTTTTCACACTTCAACTTAAATTGCATAAATTTTGCCGTGTACTCCTCCACTGATAGCTTTTTCTGCTGCAGCTAGTGTGGCTTCAAGGAAATATCCTGGTGATAGTGCAGCGGTACGTATTGTGGCTAAATCTCCCATTTTATCTTCTCCCAAGAAGTGATTTCATCTTGACCTTTTCTTTATATCTCCTTCAGTACTTCCACCACAAATAAACATTGTTTTTGAGTTTGATGATTGTGAGCTTCACTCTTCTATTATTAGGAAACTCCTTGCATTCAATGATTCACTCAACTATCTCCATCTACTTGAGGAAATTATCTTGATCAATTTTTCCCTTGAACTCTGACTGGTCCACCTTGTTTCCTAGTCCTCTACATCCTCCACTATGCACATCATCTCATGCACTCCATCTCTATATCCTCTAAAATGTATCTTAGCTCTATTTCTTCCAACTGGCATCTCATCTCTGTATCATCTAACAGACATCTCATCTCTGGATCTTCCAAGAAGCATCTCATTTTTGTATCTTCCAATAAGCACTTCAGCTCTAGGTCTTTGTTGATACTGTACCCCAAAGCTTTGTGGCCCGTCTTTTTCTCCGCTGGATTCATCCATACAACAAGGATTCAGGTGTTCTTGTTCTCCTTCACAGATTTCACTATTACGGTCGATGGTGATCCCGCCATGGGCTCTTTTCTCAATGGCATCGAACCAATGTAGCGATTGGAAAATTAGTCGTTGCATGTATTCTATGATAGATTTCTGATTAGATTCTAACAATTGTTTCCTCGAGGGCGTCATTAGGGTTTTAGGTCTAAGTAGGTGGAAGAGGTGTATAATGGTGATCTAGGGTGGGGAGAAAAAAAATTAGAGAGGGTGGAGATAGGTTTGGGTATGACGACTGCTAGAAATCTTAGGATAGGACTAGGGTTAGGCAAAGTTTTGATACCAAATTATATTGGAGTTAACCCAAACCACAACCACAACAAAGCAATGATATTATTTTTGAAATTTAAATATGTAGTCACAAACAATCAACTAAAATAATTGAAAATAACGTCACAAACATAAATATCCCACTAGGGCGAGGTTTGAAGGTGTTGGTAGTGGTTTGAGGCGGGGGAAACCGAGAGGTATGGGTGGTTGAGTGGTCGATCAGAAGCTTGGGAAAGGTTGACAATTGGCTGGACAATAGTGGGGAAGCCTGAAGGGAGGGGGGAAGGTGGCAGCAGGAAGGAGAGGTGGGCATTGTAGGGTTGCCTGGATGCTTGACAGTAGGTTAGGTGATTGTGAGGAAGCCTGGGAAGGGCGGCGGCAGGTTAGGGCGGCTGTAATGAAGATTGGGAAGGGGAGGGGAAAGAAGGTGACAAGCAATTGCAGGCTGCAGGAAAATCAGACGTGGCTGCAGCAAATACGGTGGGTGGAGACTAAAGAAAGGTAGTGGGAGGCAGAAAATTGAGAATGTATGTCCCTGCCGGATCGAATTATAGTCGGAGCGCCATTCAGTTATTTGAAGTCGGTCAACACCCAGGCAAGTTATAGCCGAAACACATTCTTGCTTTCGGATCCAACCCTAGTAGGGAAACACCAAAAGCCGATAGCTGTTCTGAACAAAAATATATGAAAGACTAACTCGGACATGATGAAAACAACATGTGTAGACCTAGGGTAATAAAGGATTGGTTTTCACATCAATTGGGCCACAAATCTTTTGAGAAGTAGGGCCAGCTGACTCTACAGAGGTGTTTGCTTGAGCAGGATGTTCGGTCCAGTGGAAGGGAAGAGCCTGCCTGCTGCAGGGGGCCCAACCATCTGGTTCGGGACTCCCACATCATGTACATTTGCATCATGTATACTTCTAACAATTCTCCATTCCAAATTGCATTTTGAATATCTAATTGCTGCTGTGGCTAGTTTAGTTAGCAGCCAGTGATAAGAGAATTCTCACTTTATTTAATTTTGCAACTTGAGCAAATGTTTGTAAATTGTCAATGCCAGATTTTTGAGTGAATTCCTCAGAACCAATTTGACTTTGTATCGTTCTATGGTGCTATCAACTTTTTATTTAATAATGAATATTTGCATCCTATATTTGTCTTCCCTTGTATCAGAGTTACTACTTCCCATGTATAATTATTCTTATGGGCTTTCATCTTTTCAAAAATAGCCTCATATAAATTGTATTGTCACCAAAGTAGGTTGGTAGAGACCTATATTATTATCTAATTATAATTTTTTTATTTCTTATGAACATCATGACCATTGAATATTTGATTTATTTAGAGACAGAGCTTGTAAGATCTTTAATCTCGTATTCAATATTAACTTAAGTTGAATTCTGATTTTTTTTCAAACAAGTTTTTGTCTTAATAAAACCTTGAAGTATTTGTTCAATAATTAAATATATTTCTTGTTATTTGCTTCAACATGGATTGATCATTAATCTTCTTCCTAATTAAACTTTTAAGTAAAAAAGAGCATAAATAAACAAGATCATCTAAAGAATTCTTAATTATTCTACATTTTTTTCCACAACATATAGATTAAATAATAAGAAATTGACTAAGTGACATACATAAACTCAGGCAACATACCAAAATGAAAAAGAAAAAAGGTTGTAACCAAATTTTCCTTGCAAATTTAAGCAGCCTTCTAAGTGATCCTGCTGACAAATTTATTTCGACCAAAATGGAATGATATATGAGTTTTGGGGAAGAGTATGAAAGCAAAATAGTGTATATTTGAGAGGGGAAGAGGGGACAAATAAGGCACCCAATGGTGCCTTATATAGCCAATTTGGTGGTTAGCCACATCGAATGGCTATCTAACAAATTTATGTTGCAATTCTCCAACCACCATTCATTTTGTTTCGATTGGCGATAATAAGTAATTGTCGCCGTTCTAACCGGCGACAAATTCAAATTTTTTTTATTTTTGTAAATACCCGTTTATTAAAATAAATTTTTTAAGTGTCGATTTCTAAAATTTAGTCATTTTTTATATTGACAGTTTCAAGGAAAGGATAATGGTATCTTGTCTTTTCCAGCTGAGGATAGAATTTTATTTTGTTGCAATTTAGTTTTCAATACTTTTCAATACCCTTTAAACTTTTGAATGATAAATTTGCAGTAAAAATAAAACATAAATTCTTGATTTTTTTTAATCCATTTTGTTGGTTATTAATAAATTTGGCTTTCAAAGTTAAAATGCTTTCCGAAACTCTTAGGGCTATTCATTCTGCTTCTTTTTGTGTTACTTTCTGTAACGAGACTTGTTTAATTTGTTGTAGCTTTATTGATGAAGCAATTCAAGAAGGCCTACCTCTAGTTTTGCTTACTGCTTACAGCAAAAATGGTGATGAAGTATGCAGGTCTGCTCAACTTCATTTGACTTCGTTAATTATATTATTTTGTTGAAAGAATTCACCTTATCTTCCTCGTTTTTATTCAATGAATTTCGAACATTATTCAAGTGTGTACTCTAATTTTTACCTGTTTCACACTTCAATTGGCGATCCACTGTTATACTGAATTGATGAAGAAAAATGATGTGCGAGAGGTTTAGTAAAATGTAATGCAAATTCCAAGCCATTTGATTTCTTCCTTCTTGACAGCCACTTTTTCTCCTTCATGCTCTTTTTAACTATCACATTATTTCTTTATTGTTCTCTTCATCAGCCTCTTCACGACAAGCTGATGGACACTGTTGCAAGTTGGGCAAACTATTTTCCATCAAAACTTGATGTGTAAGGTCTAGAGCAGCTTCTATTTTATTAAAGAAAGGCCTTAATATCGGAGTTAACTCAAATGACGACTGAACAACAAGATTTATTATTGAATTCAATAGTTACAATGATGAATCCTCAAAATAAAACAACATAAACATATAAACAACAATTAATGACAATGATGCTGAAGAACAATAAAAGAAAATATCGCAAAACACAAAAACGTCTTCTAGAGGAGAATGGCGGGCCCGGAAGGGAGGGATTGAAGCTGTGGTCGTGTTGGAAGGTGGCTGACAACCCGGGGCTGCTGCGCGGGATAATGGAGGACTGGGGCGGGCTGCTGGGAGGAGCTTGGCAGCAAATGGTGGCGGCGTAGAATAGAGTAAGGGTTGGTGATGGACTGGACAGTAGCAGGAGTAGGTGTCTATGGAGATAGAGAGCAGCCGACCTAGGGGATGGTGGACGGGACAGTTGCAGGAAAATTCGGCGGTGGACTAGACAACAATAGGAACTGATGTCTAGAGGCTCACCAACAATAGGAAGAGGACTAGAAGGCGGTGCAGCTGCTGGAGGAAGGCTAGAACGAATGACAACAATAGGAAGAGGGGTCGAAATGTAATACCCAAAATTTATAAAAGTAGGTAAAGTTCAAAATATTTTAAAGGTATCTTAAATTTTGCATCTCCCGAAATTCAACTAAATTATCTTTATAAAATTTTCGCATGAAATCAATCAGTTCGAAATAAAACACTATGCATGAATTATGAATGAATTGGGAAATATAAAATTTGAATGTTATATTTTTATTTAACCTAATTAAAACCTTTATTATATTCCTAATTACGGATTACAGTAGCCAACCGACCTCTCATGCCTTTTATTCACTGGTTTTGATTGCATAGATTCCAAGGCCTTCGAATTTTCCTCCTATCTCCCGATTTCCTCCTCCCTCACTACAGGGATGACAAGCGAATCTTAAGAACCTTTGTGCTCAATTACTGTATCGCAGAGCAGCTCGCGACATCACCCACAGTAGGTAAGCCTCGGTTGACAGTAGAAAGCTCTGGGGTGATTTCGGTGAGTCTCACGTCTTTTGAAACTTTTTTGACAGTAGAAAGCTCTGGGGTGATTTCGGTGAGTACGAATCCCTCTCTCACGTCTTTTGAAACTTTCAATTTCTTTCTCACACTTCTATTTTGAAGTTTGCCTCATTTTTTGTGTACTTTCATTTTTGGTGGTTGTCAGAGGTGTTGAACTTATGTTGGAAGTGTCAAAAGTGGTTTCCATACTTCTATAAGGTCTTTAATACGAAATTAGCAAATAAAAAGTGAGTTTTGAGGTGTTAGAGAGGGTTGGGTGAATAATAGGCATGTAGGAAGGGCAGATTTATGCTGAATAGTCTATTTGAGGTATGTTTTGGCAAATAAGTCATGTGTGGGGTTAAATTACGATACGAGTTGGAATTTCCTGAATTCCTACAATGCTTATGAATTCCTAGGTTTATACGAGGCGACGTGCTCGAGACAAGCGTGTGCAAACTCATCGTAGAGCTGATCCGTCACGTCAAGTGAAATATGTGTGCGCTAAATTAAGAAAAATAACCTTCTATTGGTTTTATGTGACTGTATTTGACACTGTTGCTTTTAGACTTCTTGTATATTGTAGATGAACACCTGCTTGGAATGCCTAAATGCTAGTTAATTTTCTTACGATACATGTGATGCTATGTTATGATACAAATGAATATGCAATGTCAACAATAACAACAACAACAATAAAGCCTTTATCCCACTATGTGGTATCGACTACATGAAACTTGAAACATTTTACTCCATTGCTTCCTATTGAGAGTTATATTTTCACTTAATTAGAATAGATTAAGATCATTTTTTATACAATAAGCCAAGTTTTTTTAGGTCTATCTCTGCCTTTCTTAACAAAAGTCGAATCTAAAATAGATACTCTTATAATAGGATCATCAGATGGTCGACGCTTAATGTGACCAAACCATTAAGACGACTCTCTCTAATGTTGTTCTCCATTAGATCTACACCTACCCTATCACGAATATATTCATTTCGCATTTTGTCTCTAAGGGTAAAGCCACTCATCTATCTAAACATTCTCATCTTAGCAACACATAACTTTGTTTTATGCTTCTCTTTTAAAGGCTAACATTCTGTTCTATAGAGCATTGCAGGTTTCAACACTATCTTATAAGATTCTCCTTTCAGTCTAAGAGGTACTTTTCTATCACACAATAGACTCTGATGCATTCCTCCACTTCAACCAATGAATTTGAGTTCCACTAATAGCATTCTCATCACTTTGAGCAATAGACCCAATATATCTAAAACAATCACCCTTTTTACTAATTTGATCACCCGTAGTTACAACTATGACACTAAATCTACTACTACTAAAAATACATTCCATACTACTACTATTACTACTAAAAATACATTCCATATATTCAGTTTTAGATCTACTCAAACGAAAGCCTTTAGACTCCAATGTAGACCTCAATAATTCAAGCTTTTTCTGGACTCTTTCTCTAGTCTTATCTCCACAAAAAGTATATCATCAGTGAAAAGCATACACAAAGGTTCATCCTCCTGTAAATGTCCAGTAAGAGTATTCATAACTAAAGCGAAAAAGATATGGGCTTAAGTCGATCATTAATGTAATCCAACTAAAATGAGAAAATACTTGGTCAATCCTCCTTCTATTCGAACATAAGTAACAGCTCTAGTATACATCTTTAATTACTTGACTATAAGTCATATCCACACATTTCTTCTCTAGAAATCTCCAAAAGATTTATCTTGGAACCTTATCGTAAGTTTTTTCTAAATCAATAAAAATCATATGTAGATCTTCCTTATTCCCTGTGTACTTCTCCATCAAACCTCTCAATAAATGTATAGTCTCCATAATAGACCTGCTTGACATAAGTCCAAACTGATTATGAGAAATTTTTGTATCACGTCTTAACCTAACCTATGTTCAGTTACTCTGTCCCATAATTTTAGCATGACTTATCAACCTAATTCCTCTATAATTTGACACTTGTGAATCCACTTTATTCTTAAAAATATGGACTAAAATACTCTTCCTCCACTCAGGCATATTCTTAGTTTTTAAAATAATATTAAAGAGTTTAGTAAGCCAAGAAACCTTCCAGTTCTCCTAAATATTTTCACACTTCAATTAGGATATCACAGGTCCTATTGATTGTCCACTCATGATTTTCTTTAAAGCCTCCTCAATTTTTTTACTAATGTGTCGGTAAAAATAAAATGTTTTATTATTATTAATGATATAAATATCACTAAATTCGAATGTATTTTCAGAAAATTTGTTGAAAAGTTTATCAAAATAACTCACCCACCCATGTTGAATATCTTTCTCCAACAAAAACACCTTTTACTCATAAATCCGACAAATTCTGGCGACTCCGCTGGGGACTAGTTTCTCTCTCCATATTAGTCAGGAATAATTGTATTCATACATCGGTAATGTGTTCGTTTTCCTCTCGAACGATATTACCCTTCTTTTCTGTTAGTTTACTTAGTCCATTTCTTTCTTGGATAAGTACAACTAACTTTTTTGAATTCCAGGACTTTTTGTTTAAACATCATAAATAAAGTGTCCAGGAATCCTTTGAGTTTTCAATTTTTTTGTGAGGTCGGACCCCCGATAGGTGTGGTGGTGAATCATATTCACCAAAACGATATTTTAAATCTTCGATTTCGGATTGGGTCCGAATATTATACTGTATTTCATCACTTTAGGGTTATTTTGATTTTTGTCAGATTAAACTCAGTTCTTTGCACTTATTTTGCTAGTTCATTTCTATACATTAGTTACAATTCGAAATACGCTTTAATTCACTTTAATTGTAAATTTTGCTCAGTAAACAGACACTCCTTACCACTTTTAGCAAAGGCATAGGCTGTTTCTGACGTTCCAACCTTCAAATCCTTACTTTTCTTTTCTGTTTGTTTGACTAATTTATACATATATATTTCATCATCTTTAGTATCTAATCTATTATAAAGATCACTAAAAGTAGAATTTTTAGTGTCACAAATTTTCCTCTTAGACTCCCTACTGGTCACTCTATGCTTTTCGCAATTAGCTAAGCTTTTGCATTAAATAAAATTTAATAACACAATTTCTTATATTTTTTTCTTGCACATTATTATTCGTCCACCATTTATTTTTAATTGTGAAGAATTTTCCTTTTATCACTTGTTTAATAGTGTTTGTTACTTTATCTAACATAGCATTCGCTTCTTCATGAACATCCTAAATCTTGAAATCTTAAAATTTACTCGCAAAATTAATTGTGTCTTTTAAGCGCTCTCATTTAATTCTATGAAAATATTTTCTTATCTTCTTTATCTTACTACTCTTCATCTTAAAATTCAGAACTAACAATTGATGTTAGGTAATTAAGTTTTCACTTGGAATAACCTTATAATCGTTACACTCTCGACGATTTTTTTTTCTCATAAAAAAATAATCAATTTGTGTTTTATTACATACATTTTTGTAAATAATAATATGCTCATATCTTTTCTGAAATAAAATATTATCAATAACAAAATTATACGTTAAAGAAAAATGTAATATGATTCTATCTTCCTCATTAATCACTCCAAAGCCGTAGTTACCAAGAATAATTCTAAAATCTTTCACAACTCTACCAACATGTCTATTTAAATCTCCTTCAATTAAAATTCTTTCTCCAAGACGTATCATTTTTATTAATTCTTTTTGGTCATTCTAGAACATTTCTTTTGAACCAATATCTAAACCTACTTGAGGAGCATAACCACTTATAACATTAAAAATCTTAGTATCAACAACAAACTTTAGAACTTTTACAGCATTATTTTTCAAACTCTTATTTATAGTTACACTTGTACCATTTCTAATGCGACTCCTACCTGAATACCAAAATTTAAAACCTAAGCTATTAATCTTCTTAGTATTTTTTTAATCTATTTAGTTTCTTGAATAAAACCTAAGCTATTAATCTTCTTAGTATTTTTTTAACCTATTTAGTTTCTTGAATATATAAGATATAGATATTTATCTTCCTATGAACCATAATATTAACTAATCTCATTAATTTACCTGTGAGAGTACCTATATTCTAAGCTCATATGCTAATATTAGTTTAACGAACTAACTTTTTTATCCGTATTTATCCGTAATGTGAGAACCTTTATTCGACACTTTACTCAGGCGCTGGTGTAGCGACCCGTACATACTTTTTATTGTATTCAAGTTATACAACTCATCGCTTTCAAGAGGCGCTCTAATATATACGCAAGGATTTAAATGATTCATATTATGATTTTTCAACAAATTTTGTATTAATTATCGATTACTTAACAAAATCCTCCACTTTTCACATTTGGAGCTTAGCACCCGACAATGACAGTGTTATACAGATGAATATGCATATGAAATTAATTATTTCAAAGTATTCATTTTAATATGATTCATGCCTATGATACATGAAATGTCCGATTACATGAATTATGCTTTATGAAATGTCTATGAATGTTTGTTACAAGTATTATTCTAAGCAATATTATGAATAATGTTATGAGTAGACTATTGCATGAGTGATTGCCAGCATGCAATGTAGGTATGTAATATTCCCGACTCCTGGTGTTTAGGTAGGGATAAATTTCTGGAACTATTTTGATCAGATAGTGACAGAACATAGGGAACCATTGATATCTAAGTGACTATTAATAACTGTTATATTAGGGGGAGCAACGTTTATCAATTATTTTGGTGCAGAGTGATGACCCATGATGACAGTGATCAGATAGTGACAGAACATAGGGAACCATTGATATCTAAGTGACTATTAATAATTGTTATATTAGGGGGGAGCAACGTTTATCAATTATTTTGGGGCAGAGTGATGACCCATGATGACATGACATGTAAGTAGTTGATGCCTATACATTTACAAGTGACATCATTATGAAATGATATTTATGAAATGACATTGTTATGATTACATACGATAAACAACTTATGAACATGTTTTGATTATACTTATGAATTCATGCTTATGACATACATGTTTATGTAACTTTTTTAATTTTCACTCTCTTGCTCTCTTTTCATGCTCTTTGTTATGTTAGCATATTATGATTTGTGCTTACAAATATATACAGTTTCATTTGAGCATGCACGTTATTTGTTTTTCTGTGTATAAGATCTCATTTCAGCCTTGATTATTTCATTGAACTTGTTACTCACTCTACGTTGTTGCCTTCCAGGTGGGGGTAACGAGCACCAAGGTGAGTTGCCAGGGTGATTTGAACAATTTTTGCACTATAGAAGTTTGGGAGCTTGTACAGACGTTTAGGTACGTTTTTTATTTATGTTGGATTTGGCAACTCTGTATAGTTATCATATTTTGAGTTTATGATTTTTCATGCTTTTGAGTATATATATGAATGAATCATGAAATACAATGAATCACGTTTGTTTGCGGAAATTTAGTTAAACTAGTTCATCATTCAATGAGTTATGATTCTGCAAGTTCGGACAAGTTTTGTTGAGAATTTAATCTGGTCGAGTTGTCCGTCGAGTTGTCCGCCTATGTCGCACCTCATCCGACACTAAAAAGGTGGCTAGTTGGGGTTTGACATGGAAGGTCTGTGAGGTGGGTAGAAGGTGCTTGGAGAATGGACGACAACGGTAAGAGGGGTCTAAAGGCCTGTGCGGTGGCTAGATGTTTGGACGACAACAGGAAAGAGAGAACAAGTGGAGATAGTCACCATCTCGAATGAGTTAAGCTGGAGCACTTTCTCGTGGTCAGATACAACCCTTGGGAGGGAGACACGCTTAAGGCGGAAGTCTAAAACCAGAGATAAGCAAAAATTTTCTCTAACCTAAGAAAACATCACATATATATAAGGGGGATTAGTAGATAGAATATGCAAGAAGTAGAATAAGCACGAAATAGAAAAGTAAGGGGGATAGAATAGGTAGGAATCAAAAAAGGGAAGGGGTCTGTAGGAGTGGGAGTGGTAGATCCCGCTCAAAGGAGCCGGAGGAGGGCCGGTCCAACCTCTTGCTGGACCAAACTCCTCAGCTGAACCCATGTCCGGTTCAGCCATGCCCCAAGCCCTTCTTTAGCCTTATAGCTATCTACTTAGATGAAAAAAAAATAATTATAAAAAAAAACTTCTTCTCTGAAGCTTTTTGGCCAAACACTTCTTACCTTAGCAAGTTAAGACTGTCGTTAATTTATTTTAAAGTTTCCAGAAAAATTAACATAGCTTATTTAGCATGTTGGTTATCACCACTGATTCATTCAAGATTCAGTCTTTTCTAGTTTCGAGTATTCATTGATTCTCAATAATTGATAAAAATGGACTGCATTGCTAGTCATATCACAATATTGTTAATTTGTTATCATCAATAAACTGATCTCAACTGTGTATGATCAGGTTTATGTATGTTTTTTGTGTTGAATTTTTTGTTAACTCTGGTTCATATAATTCATCGTTAAGTTTTAATCATATTGGCTTTGCAATTTCTACTTCCTTTACTTCTTCCTGTACCTACTACAGTTTTCTATTTACACACTTTATTGATGGATATTCCATTCTCATGGTAAATTCCCAACCATCTTACCTTTTTTTCAGCAACCTAGTATTCAAATATTCTATTCCTATACTCTCTATTTTCCTTTTTTGGAATCACCATTTTGAGCTCAAAAGGTGTATTTTCTTTATTTTTTCTTGCTAAGGATGGCAGAAAACTAAATTTATTTTGCTGGATAATTTCTAAATAAGAAGCTCATTTCCAGCCGGCTGTATTCAAGGCTTGTTGACATTTTGAGCGGTGCTATTTCATACTTCATCTAGATCTATTTTTGGATTTTATTCATGCATTTCAAAATGTAAAGATACCTTAATTGACTTCCATGATAGCTATTATTTTAGAGTTTTAGAAAAGAATGACTATTTTTTCTTTTCTGTTGCTCAAAATTGTAGATCTATAATCGATAAGCTAGGCCATGATCGGATATCGGAAGTAAAAGTAGTTGGCAAGGAGGAAGTGCAACAAAGTTACTATGGACAGCTTGTTCTTGGCAAAGGAGTCTCGTCTAGTCTGGATGAGCAGCTTGCTAAAGAAGCAAAAAAAGCTGGTATGTGATCCGAAGCCTTTAAATATTCCCTTTTTAATGGTCTTCATTAAGTTTTAAGCTCTTTTTCTGAATTTTTTTTTGGAGTGATGATAGTTTCTATGGAGAAGCAAAGAGTTGCTCAGGAGGTTGCCTCCATTCTGAAATTGAATGTTGATATTGATAGAAGCTCAATTGAAAGGTTTGCCTTCTGTGAGCGTTCTTTTCTTTAGCTATGTACTAGTGGAAATATCATTTCTGTGCTAGTGATATATTTTATTGATGTAGTTTCTAAAATAGTGTTGTCATATAGGTTTTCTATTTTACAGGCAACTTGAGTACGGTGTAAACTCATGGTGACAAATCTACTTTGTAGAAGGCAACTTGAATTTGACATTGATATAAATTCATCATGGAAGCAGCTTGAAATAAACTTTAAAGCATGTTTAAATGATTTCTAACTTATGGGTAAAATATATTTGTTAAACATGTTATAGTTAAGATGAGCTAACCTAAATCTGACATCCTTCTTGTGACTCTCATTTTCTCACACAATTGCTCCAGTTAGTGTTTTTTTTTTCCATTGAATTTATAGGGTTGATTCTACAGGCAATTGAAATCCCCTTATCTCCATTCACAACTTGATCCTCTCCTCACTCCTTGGCAGGCTGCCCTTGAGTCATTGCTCAAATTGTTCCTTCTATTTGGGCTTGATGCGTGTTGGAAAGTCTGCTGCGGTAGTATAATAATTTAGCGTCTTAGTGTTGAACGAAGATCCATCATGTACACAAATAAAAAGTCGATTTTTATGTGAAATATCCTAGAAAGGGGAAAAATCACGGGGCCTAAATTAGTTGAAATAATCCACTATAATTATAAGTTCATGACTTCACTCTTCTCCAGAATCGGGGAAGATGGAGTTACAAAGTTGATATACAGTGATACTTCAACAATAATAGCTATAATGGGCCTCTAGGGCCGCTAAGGCCGTAGTTTATGGCTATGAAAACAGTAACTCGCTATGTAGACTGTGATTTTAGTGCCAGAAATCTTAGGATAAAACTAGAGTTAGACTAGCTTTGGTATCAAATGATACCAGAGTTAACCCAAACAAAGAACGATAATATTGTTGTAGAAATTTAAATAAACAGTCACAAACAACGAACAAAAAGAGGAAATAATAAAGACGCACAAAATCCAGACTAGGTGATACCAGAGTTAACGCAAACCGTAATAGAAAGACAAATATTATTGAAATTCAAAGGGTTACACACAAAGACTCTTGACAATAGAAAAAGGACAACACAAACATAAAACTTTCCTAGGGCGAGGCGAGGCGAGGGGGTGGAGTGAACACCGGTTGGACAATAGGTATGATGGCTGGCTAGGACTTACGATAACAACAAGTGTTGCTGGAGGGAGTTACGGCAACCACAGGTGGGGGTTGAAGAGGAGGGTAGCAGCAAGTGTGTGCTGGAGCGGGTTATGATAGTAGCATCGTATGAAGAGAGAGGATTACGGTAGTAGCTACAGGTGCTATAGTGCTTTACGTTAATGGCAGGAGAGTGGAGTGGGCTGGTGATAGGTTGAGACGTGGAGAGGTTTGGGGTGGCAGTGGGAACTGATCTTTGGGGTTGGCGGTAGGGAATCTGGGAAGAGGAGGGGCACAGGTTTGATGGCAGCGAGCAGGTAAGAGGAATAAGGAAGGATATACACCACCTTGGGACGAGTTACAGTTGGAGCACCTTCTTGTTGTTGGATATAACCTCAGAAGGAAAAAGGGAGACGTTGGAGGCTGTCCCTATGTAAAAATAAAGAAGAGGTTCCTAGGAGTTCCTCTATCCACAGTACAACTCCACACCAAAAAATGAAAAAGGAAGCCGTGTACCCAAAAATATATGAGAAGCAGTATATCGAAAAGAAAGTATACCCAATAAAGATGTATACCAAAAATAAATAAATGACACCAGAAAATCTAAGAAAATAGCTCCAATGATACGGTGAGTTCGCTGAGACGACATACACATCCAGTTGAGATTAAAAAAAAAGTCATTTGCATCTCTAACCACATGAAGATCCTGCAAAAAACAAAAAACAAAAAACAGGAAGAGCTCTAACCACATGAAGATCCTGCAAAAAACAAAAAACAGGAAGAGAGATAAAAACCGAGCAAAATACTAGTTTCACAAGAGGAAGCCTCTTTTGCCTAAGGAGTAGGAGCTGGTAAAGCAAGCAAGGCATAGGAACTAAACAAGTGATAAATAACTACCACAGAACCGAAAGATAGAGCTAGGGACCACGTAATGGTAGAAAGAGTTAAACATAAAAACCGAGCAAAAAACTAGTTTCACAAGAGGAAGCCTCTTTTGCCTAAGGAGTAGGAGCTGGTAAAGCAAGCAAGGCATAGGAACTAAACAAGTGATAAATAACTACCACAGAACCGAAAGATAGAGCTAGGGACCACGTAATGGTAGAGACGATAATGAGCAGTCGAGGAGCAACCACAACCAAGGGTCCATTTTTAGACAGCAAGAGTCCATTCCAACCTGAAACAGAAAAAAGCCAGCAGAAAGGGGAAGAGAGGAGAACTGAAAACCCTAAAAAATGCCTATTAGTCCGTCCCAAAAGTTTGGCCAAGTCAAGGACAAATTAAACCACCAAAATGAAATGCTAATAAGAAACATCACGACGGACATAAGGAGCATTAATCTTGTCTCCAACTAGCAAAGTGAGTAAAGGAGGTGGGGGAACGGATCTCACCCAACAATTATTACTAGTGCTACCAAAGATAGCAAGCCAATTAGCGAGTCTATTCCCCTCTCGATAAATGAAACTCCAAATGACAGACATTTAAGATGTTAAGAGTTTAATTCTCTTAATATAATAAAGGATATCCCGGGAGGCATCAACTCCATTAGCAAGAATGTCAACTAAATTGCGATTATCACATTCAAAGAAAACAAAATGTCAGTTAAGAGCTTGAGCTATCATGACAGCCATCAAAATGGCCCGAGCCTCCACCTCAAGAGGAGTCTCAGAGAAACAGGGAGAGGAAAAGAAGAGAGTACAGTCCCCAACATGATTTCTAGCAATGCCGCCACAACCAACACTACAAGATTTTCAGCTCCCATCAACATTAAACTTTATCCACCCCCTGGGAGGTCTTAACCCGCCCCCTGGGAGGTGGCCGCCATCTCACCAAAACCAGGAGTTGCGGTATCCTACCCTCAACCAAAGCTGTGGACCCCAATGAATGAAAATAAGTGATGTCCGAAAAGAAGTTATGTTTAGCATTACCCGTCCTCCAAAGTTTATTAACATAAGCAATAATATTAGTAAAAACCATCATGTTCTGAATAATTTTACCCTCATGTTTAATATCATTACGAACCATCTATATAAACCAGCATATAATGTAAATGTACACTTGCAGAAAGTGCTTTTGCTTTCGATCCTTTTGCTTCCGATCCAAGATTACAAATGAGAGTGGTAAAAAATAGATTCCGATCCGGATGCACTATACTGCCAAACCACAAGCCAACCTTTCTCCTAATAAAAAGAGAATAAGGACAAGAAAAGAAAATATGCTCAATTGACTCCTTTGTCGAATTACACAAGCAACACTGTGAGGAAGTCTCAAACCCTTCAACTTTTAGATATCATCACAAGGAATAATAGAGTAATAAATCCGCCAAGCCAGGAAAGACATAGATGGGGTTAACGCCCAATTCCAAACACCTTCTCCCCAAGGGAGTCTGTGAAAATTATGTAAGGCAGAATATAAAGATTTGGTAGTGGAGCAAGTAACAGGAAATTTCAAGGTAGGAATATCTTGCAGTTGAGGCTCAATAGGAATTGAGGAAATAAAGGTTGCTCGCTCCAGCCCAAGAAGCCTGAGGAGAAAGAGAAAATCCCAGTGTCCATCTACCCAGGTATCAGAAACATAAGGTTAGAAAACCTTGTATCCCTCATATCAAGCATGACATGAGACCAACAATCATGCCAAAAAGAAATATTTCCACTCTCCACCTTCCAGTAAGTAAATGAACTCCTTAGCCCTCCTTAGCCCAATCTCTGATATGAAGCATTCTCTTCCACATCGTGAAATCCCCCAACCGCCAACTAATCAAAGCAGGATGCGTGGAGTAGTAATATTTCCTAGTCATGAATTTAGCCCACAATGAGTCCTCTTTCCGAAAATTAAATCATTGCTTGAAAACATTAATATCAACAATATGAGGCAATGATTTGAACCTCAATCTACTAGCATAGAGAGGTTTGCAAATATTCTTCCAAGGCATCCATCTTTTACCTATGTAATTCCCCACCCATAAAAACTTATTAAAACATCTTTCAAGGCTTAAGAGAGTGCTCTTCTTAAGTTGGAAAACTTGTAGAGTATATAACGAAAGAGAATGTAAGATACTCCTGAGTAGTGTAATTCTACCCCCAAAGGAGAAAATTATTTTTCCAATCCCATAATCTCTTCCGCACCTTTTCCACCACCTCATCAAACTGAATCCTCCTTTTTCTGCATTTAAGTAAAAAAACCTTCCGCACCTTTTCCACCATCTCATCAAACTGAATCCGCCTTTTTCTGCATTTAAGTAAAAAAAACCCCAGATATTTAAGTGGAATGGTAGAAAGAGAGAAGCCAATAAAGTTGACAATCTAGCACGCATTAGAACGATTTCATATTGGCAAGTCCTGCAATGCTCCTCAATCTTTCCACGACGCTATTGAAGGTGGCGATGATCACACTTTCATTAAAAAGCTTAACAAAAAAAATGGAAAGCCTGCTCTTATTCTCACTGAGGTTGAAACAAACACTCTCGCGTTCTCTTGTTGTTTTTCTCTAGTGGGGAAATTCTTTTATGGACACCCAAAATTAGAGATCATGCAAAAAGAGTTTGATGCTATGAAGCTATTGGGCAGTTGGAATATTGGCTTACTTGACGGTCGACATATACTTATTCAATTGTCTCACGATGCCGATTACACTCGCATTTTTTCTCGATAATTTACCAAGATTGACAACCTTTTTATGAAAATTATGAAGTGGACTGTTGATTTTGATCCAAAAACGGAGTCTCCTATCATTTCTGTTTGGATAAGGCTTCCTGGGTTAAAATTATATCTGTTCAACTTGAAAACACACTGCTCTTTAGCAACTGCTTACGGTAAACCACTCAAAGTTGATTGTCCTATGCTTGCTATCACCAGACCTTTTGCGGCTTGTGTGTTAGTTAGAGAGATATCACTTAACCAGATTCATGTTAGATTTGGATTGACACCACTCACAAAGAGTATTGATAAAATGTTGAAATAGAACCACCCTTTCTTATTAATCTCATTGTAGTATGTTTGGTCACAGTTCTACCATTTGTTATTGCTTGTATCCTCATCTAAGGCCGAATGTCGCTAAAGATCAGTAACCTACCATCCCTGTTGAGAAGGTGCAACCTGATCCTCTTTCCAACATCGCAGTTCCAGATGAAGAACACCATTCTATAGGTACAGATCCAAATGTGATTATACCACTCACTATTATTGAAGAAGACCAGATACATGTCAAGACTCACGAGAGTGTTCCTTTGATCTGATAAAAGATCAACTGGTACAACAAATTTTTGATTCTAATGATCAACAACCTATGTCCGACACAGTTTAGACCAATCCACTAATCAGGTGAGCCAATCTTCAGATGAGGAATGACAGGTCTATTCCAGAAGGAAGAAGAAGAATGTAGGTCGACTCAAGCTCGAGAATTTATTGGATGATACATTGGTTACTACTAACAATGACACTCATCTTGCCAATTTATTAGTTAGCTCTTTAAGCAGAGGGAACACAAAATTGGGTCGCTCTCTAGCTGAGAAGGTGCAACCCGATCCTCTTTCCAACACCACAATTCCAGATGAAGAACACCATTCTATAGGTAAAGATCTAAACGTGATTATACCAATCACTGTTATTGAAGAAGACCCACTTACATGCCAAGACTCACGAGAGTGCTCCTTCGATCCGATAAAAGATCAGTTGTTACAACAAAATTTTGCTTCTAATGTTCAACAACCTACACATGTCCGACACACTTTAGACCAATCCAGTGATCAGGTGAGCCAATCATCAAATGAGGAATGACAGGTCTATTCTAGGAGGAAGAAGAAGAATGGAGGCCGACTCGAGATCGGGAATTTATTGGATGATACATTAGTTACTACTGAAAATGACACTAATTTTTTCAATTTATTAGCTTACTTGCTCCTTCCCTAGAACTAGAGGCAGAGGCTAGTCAAATTTTGGTCGCTCTCTAGCTACCTGATACTCAATATTTTGACACTTTTTGGATTTTTCTTTACGTCTCTCATGTATTTTCCTGTATTTTTTTTTTGGAACCATTTGATGTAGTGGTTATCATGTGAGCAGGGTGTCATGTTTAGGCCCTCTCACACAATCTATCTGTATCATACTTTCTATTTAATATATTAGTCATTGTGCTTTCTCAATATATATATATATATATATATATATATAACAATTAAATAGGAGGGGGAAGACTCGTCCACTTGGGCTGCAACTCTAGCACACTAAAGAGGTGCTCGACCCCCTTGTGCTGCAACTCTAGCACACTAAAGAGTTGCTCGACCCCCTTGTGGCTCCCCTATTAAACATGTTCAGCTCTCAGATGAGCCCCCGTCAGTGCTCCAGGGTTGAGGGAAATTCAACCTCATTCATCGAAGCTTTTTTCAGCACTTTGACGGTGATAGAGCTGTTGTAATCTTTAGGGATTGAAAGATCTTCAACCATTACCCTAAAAGCACCTGGGTTTCACAGATGACTGCACAATCCCCCAAAAAAGTGCATGCATACCCAAAAAAATAAAATTTTTGCGTAGGCAAAATTCTACTCCAAAAGTGAAGTTTCCAAACACTCGAAGATTCAAGCATAAAATGGGAGCTTGAGAACGACCTAATGTATCCTTACCTCTTACCTCTGGTTCTAGGTAGGGAGTCAGCTAAAAAATGGTTAAGTCTACTGCCATTACCCGAAACAACCAAAGTATCATCCATTAAGTTCCTGAGTTCTAGTAGACCACCATTCTTCTCCTTCTTGGATGTGTAAACTTGTTATTTCTCATCTGAAGCGTCGATTGGTCCAAAGATTGTCGGGCATGGGTAGGCTGTTGCATATCATGAGCCATTTGTGCCTGAATGACGGTAACAACTTGCTAGATCTGATGAGATGGTAGGGCCGCAGTTGAAAGCTCACTTAGGGTAGAATGTTGGACTTGAAGTTGGGGCACACCTTGGGCTAGACACTCAACCACAAGATTGCCAACCGTTACATCAATGATGGGTTCTAGAGTTAGTGAAGTATGAAAAGTCTCCTCTACCACCACCAACAGAGTTCCACAAGAGGAGTCAGAGGACCTTCATCTTCAGCATTATGTGGAGGTTGAGTAGTTGAAAGATTGTCCGCTGGGATAGTGGAGCCTATAGTGACATCGGCCAGTGGACTAGATCGTACGGTTACCACAGTGTTATTGGGGTTAGAGAAATTTTTGTGATGTATCTTCATTGTTAAGTTGAATAAGGTTGTGCCGCCCATTTAAAAGTTCAATTTTTCACTCCACAGCAATGCATAAGCTCAAATTCTTTACGGATCAACTCCATTTTGGGATGACCATAAAGGAATTTCCCAACCAAATTCAGACGACATGAGGAAGCAAACAGATTACTTTCGGCTTCAGTAAAAAAAGATGACTGACTTCCTATTCTTCATACCAACTTTTTTGATGTAACAGAACTCGCCACCTTCCAATAGCACAAAACAAGACGGAAACAAGCTCGATTTAGGAGTACCTGAGGCATGAACACCTGCAAGGGCAGCAGTATAAGTTCCATCCGAAGCCATCACCGGTTAAAGGAGGCGAGGCGTTATGATCAGTGAAGAATGTAGTCGAGGAAAGAGCGAACAATGAATAAATGACAATTAGGGCAACAACAGCACGATGACGGAACGAGGCAGACGAAATCGAAGAGCGAACCCCCTTCTTCTCGAGCACGACGAAGCAACGAAGTTGAGGAAGATGCAAAAGAAGGAAGGTTTTTCAAGGTGGAAGACGACGAAAGTATTCTTCAAACGAGCACAATGAAGGACAAAGCAGACAAAATTGATGAGGCGCGAACCCCTTCTTCTTCAAGCGCAACGTAGCAACGAAATCGATGAAGACGACGAACGAGGTAGGAGATTCAGCGAAGCAAACGACGAAAATCGCCATCAGGCAAAACCCTAGTAGAGCCTCCCACGATAAACACACACACACATATAGGAGTTTTTCTTTTTTTCTTATCAAAACCCTAGTAGAGCCTCCCACGATAAACACACATATAGCAGTTTTTCTTTTTTTCTTAATCATGTTCCTTTTGAACGGACAATGAGAGATATTTAAGTTAGTTTGTTCTTCTGTATGTATTTTGCCGGTTTTTTTTATTGTTAACATAAAGAGTTGGTATTTTACTACTATATTTATATGTGTGTGTATACTTGTATATGTGCACACACAGCGTTAAACAAGTTTTTCTTTTTTTTTTAATCTTTCCCTTCTTGCATGGAAATTGAGAGATATTTAAGTTCGTTTGCCTCCTATTTGTAAGCTGCCTTGATTTTTTTATTGTATTCACAAAGAGTTGGTATTTTACTATGTATGTTCTTATGTTCCTGTTGAATGATAATGGTGAAGAATATCATCTTTCTTATCTTTCTCTGTTAACATAGTTTAACTTCAATTTGATTTTTTAATAATTTAAATATTTTGCAGCACTGATTTGGTTGTTGCAACATTACGTGCTGGCGCTGAATACATCGGACTGCCAGTGCAAGACTGTGTGCTCATTGCAGGGAGCCAATCTGGTCTAGTAGGAGCTGAGAGGATAGGCTTATCTAGTGTTGTTATTCGAAGCAGGTAAACTATTTCAATGCTAATTTAAAGACTAATTAGCGTAAATTGGCTAACATAACATACATAATTATATATTTCTGTAAGTTGCAAACAGCGTTGCTAAGTACTATTTAATTTAATCCAGTTATAAGGATATTCACAAGATATTTATTTGAAAGTGGCCATGATAAGTATAGTTCGAAACTAAAATACTAGATACATGTTGATTCAACTCTGAACTCAGACCAAAATCAAGAAGACCCTTTTGGCTGCCCTGTTGCTTGAATTGTGATAAATGACCATCTAGTTTGCCGGTAACTCTAGAAAGTGTGAGGTTCAGGAGCGGGAAAAGGAGTATCTCAAGGCATGGGGATCGGTTTATTTTTTATTGATAGCCTAATAGTCCCAATGAAAGGTATTTAAAGATTTAAAACACTCATTTAGCAATCTATTTAAGCCTAATATAACTCAAACTACCTATTACAATAATGTTTCTCCTCACTTATTAAAATCTTATCAAGCCTCCATTGTTTGCTCTTGTATTTACATCTCTCCTTGTGGCCTTATAACTTTTGAACATGGAGCTCAAGGATTCTCCCAAAAAAGAAGAAAAAATAAGATGGTCGAGGGAACCTTTTACATAATGCTTGCCTTTTCTTTTCTTTTCTTTTTTCCCAACATTCGGGACGCCTCTTATGAAATTCAATTGCAGCGAGCACCACATTGACAACATTTATTTATCTCGTGGACTTTTTCTATCAATGCAATCTACAGTTCCTTTCATTGTTATTGCTTAGCTTTTTGACTTTAGCCACGAGTGGAGTGATGCATTTTATATTCAACAATTGATGCTAATAATTCAAGCTCATAAAGTCCTTTAAATACTTGAACGGCTCTAATATAAAATTCTATAAATCTTAGAGATTATTTGAGATCATTTTTTACTTATTATTTGTATTTTTTTTATTTATGTTTTGACTGAAATAAATGAGAGATTCAATATCTTTAAAATACATTTCTTTTATTGAAAATCAATTAAGTTTATTTATGTGATGATGGAAGTGATTGTTGGCGAATGGGAACAGCTGGTGCCTACGGTGTCTTAGATGGTGATGTTTGCCAACATTGGCGACATCGATCATTACGGTCTACAGTTCTTTAAACATTCAACATATCTCAGTTTTTTTTTTAGAAAAAAAAAACTGTATTTATTTATAAAATGAAATATAGAAATAATAAACAATTAGAAAAATCACTAAATTAACCAATTTTTTAAAATTAAAAAAAAAAAAGCAAAAATAAAAATCATCCCAAACATGCTTTTAATATATGATGTGTCAGACTGCTTTATGCTTTGTTAGTCTCTGTAAAATTGTTTCAGAAAATTTCCAAGTTGATTAATTCTTTATATCCTGCTTCTTTGCTTTACTTTTCTATTCCATATGCATGCAGTTCCACTGCCCGTGCCGAGTTCGACAAAGCAAAAGCTGTGATGGATGGATTCGGCGGAGCAGATCTAACTGTCTCTAAGCTCCTCAACAAGAGATTTACAGATCCTCGCTGAAAAAACTAACAAATGGTGTACTTAGTACCATCCACGGTATTCCTATGGCATATTGTATAAAGCAAATTTTATAAAACAAATTCATAAGGTCCCAAATTCCACGTATGTTTGCTGGGTACAAGGGTTATTGAAGCATCATATTCAATAGAACAACAAATCCCGCAGTTCAATGCATGCTGGCAACATGATACTGAACATTTCAGTATTTGTAGTGAAAGGTGATATTCTGCAAAAAAAAAAAATGCTTCCGTTCCCCATGAGATGCCCAATCTGATTCAGAGATCAATTAATTGTCTTATGGTCTTTTGCTGAGGCTTTTTATATTCGAATTGTATCATCAAAATGTAGTAACAAGAAACTTTCATAAAATCGGCAGAGTTGTAACTATGGGCAATCAAATCATCCTAAGGTGTGAAAGGTTTAGATATCTCCGGTCAATTATTCAAAGTGATGGTGATATAGATGGGGATGTTATTAGTAGAATTTAAGTTGGTTGGTTGAAGTGGAGGAGTGCATCGAGCTTCTTGTGTGATAGAAAAGTCTCACTTAGTTCGCTTTTAAGCTTATTTCTCTGATTTGTCTTTAGCATTTTTTATCAGGATTCTAGAATTGTGGCACATGGTTAGTGTCATGACACATAGCTCTCTATGTTGAAGGCATTTTTGTTTTAGAGTTTTAGCATTGTGAAGTAATAACCATCGTCGTGGTGCCATGTTCATGGTTACTGGGTTATTATAAAGTCATTGTTAGCACTGCGTCAGCACCTTCACTATTAAGCAGGCTTGAATATGGTAAAATATGGGGTCATGGCGCTATTGTTTAATTCTAGAACGTTAAATAATTTTTAGCTGCCAAATGGGGACAAATGCCTAAAATAGGAGCTTTTATTGCATACGGACACCGAACCCAAATTTGCATCTCCAATCAAGGCCATTGTAATACATCTTTTGTTTTTTTTTTTTTTGTTTATTTTTAGAGTGGGACTCACTCAAATTTTTTGGACTGTTCTGATCGGACACCAGACACAAATTTACGTCTGGTGTCTGTACGCAATAAAAAATCCTAAAATAGACGGGTGGATTGTCCTATTATTGTACCATACAAAGGAGTTACTGCCAAAAGTGCCGTTAAGTATGCCTTTTTAAATTTTCCCTTATGTTAAAAAGTGGACAAAATTACTTTGGGCAGCAAAAATTTGCCATCCCTTCACCATAAATGATTTTCTTCCCAAAAAGAGTGATTGTACATTTCCTCTCTGCTATGTGGACTTTACTGTTGAGTGAGGGGAGTTGTTAAAGTGTTGAGAGTGTGGAAACTTATAGATATGGAAGATCTATGAGGAAGAGTAAAGGTAGAGATCATGATCCCTCTCTTCTTGAAATCATTCTCGAGTACAGTAGTAGTATGGCCACTTCATAGGAAAGTGAAGGTTTCTTGAACAAGAGAAAGAGGAGAAAGAAATATGAAGAAGCTTGATTGTTCTTAATTTTAAAAAAAACGGCAGCACATATATTTTAAATTGCTGCCCAATACAAAGCAGAGAAAAAGGAAAGTAATTAATGCTCCCTAATCAACGTCCATAAAAATAGCTAAAAGAAATCAAAGCTTTAAAACAAGATTTAAAGAAAATAAAACTAATTCCTTAATTTTAGGCAGTCCTAAGCAAATATTCCAACACTCCTCCTTGCCTTAGGAGCTACAAACACCAATTTTTTGCCTTAGAAATTCAAACATACTAATTGGAAGCGGCTTTGTGAACAAATCTGCCAACTGATCTTCAGATTTACAATATGTCAGAGTCACATATTTTTCTTTCTGAACTTCTCTTAGAAAAAACAACTTGATATTGAAATGCTTAGTTTTTCCATCAAACACAGGATTATGAGAAATGACAATAACAACTTGATTGTCAACAAAAATCTCAGTACTTTCATTATGCTCCATATTAAGATCAATTAAAATCTTTCTCAACCGTAATGCTTGATTTACAGCAGTTGTTGCGGCAACAAATTCTGCTTCAGCAGTAGATTGAGCTACAGTTTCTTGCTTCTTCAAATTCCATGAGAAAATACTTGATCCAAGAGTAAAACAATAGCCAGAAGTACTCTTCATATCATCAATGGAACCTCCCCAGTCACTATCAGAGAAATCGATCAACTTGAAATCCTTACTTCTTGTAAATTTAATACTAAAACCACTTGTACCCTTGACATATCGAATTACTCTTTTGGCTGCCCTGAGATGCAATTCACTTGCACAATGCATAAATCTGGATAAAATACTTAGAGCGTTTAAAATGTCAGGATGTGTTGCTGTAAGATACAACAAGCAACCAATCAAACTTCTAAAGTGTCTTTCATCAACTTTATCATCTCCATCTTCCTTACATAGCTTCTCCTTTTGATTCATAGGAGTGCTTGTTTCCCTGCATTCTTCAAGCTTGAACTTTTTCAAAATCTCCTTGGCATATTTCTTTTGGCAAATAAAGACCTCATGCTCAGCTTGTTTGATTTCCATTCCAAGGAAAAAAGTCATCAACCCAAGATCTGTCATCTCAAACACTTTCATCATCTCTTGCTTGAAGTTTTCAACCAGGTTTACATTATTTCCTGTCAATAAAAGATCATCAACATAAAGAGAAACTATCAAAACATCATTAAATTGATGTTTGACATAAAGAGTAGCCTCAGA
>NW_018165094.1:215398-224327 GCF_001263595.1 Phalaenopsis equestris
TGATTTTCATTCTTACAAATGACAGCTTCATGTCCCAATTGATTACACTTGCTGCACTTTGCATCCGGTCTTCTCCAACATCTGAAAGGAGGATGTCCCTTCTTGCCACAATGCTGACATGGAGGAAAATCTTTCTTTACTCCAACTTTGCTTCTGCTCCCAGATGTAGAACTTTGTCCATTTGAGTCTTGAGACTTCTTGTTATTGAATTTCCAATTCTTTTCATCTTCTTGATGCTTAACTTGTAAGGCTCCTTCAACGACTCCTTCTTCCCTCATTGCACGCCTTTGCTCTTGTGCTTGCAAGGCACTCAAGAGTTCTGACAAAGTAATCTTTGTTAGATCCTTTGTGTTTTCTAAAGTGGTGATGATAGCCTCAAATCTTTCAGGCACTGTTACAAGGATTTTCCGAACAATCCTTGAATCTTCCAATG
The DNA here is from genome assembly GCF_001263595.1 of Phalaenopsis equestris. Taxonomy (NCBI): domain Eukaryota; kingdom Viridiplantae; phylum Streptophyta; class Magnoliopsida; order Asparagales; family Orchidaceae; genus Phalaenopsis; species Phalaenopsis equestris. The sequence continues at coordinate 215,832 of NW_018165094.1, forward strand.
AAGAACCTAATAATTTGACACGATTTGCTATGTTGAGTAGCCTGTCAAAGTATTCCTTTATATTTTCTGTCTCCTTCATTTTTTGCAACTCAAAGTCACGAATTAAATTCAACACCTGCATCCCTCGAATTCTTTCATCTCCCTCATACTCAGCTTTGAGATAATCCCAGATCTCCTTTGTTGTTTTTAATGACATAATTCGAGTGAAAATTGTGGAGGAAACTGCAGAAAACAGACAGGCTTTTGCCTTGGGTTTCTTCGTCTTACTCTTCTTTTGTTCTTTAATCTATGCCACGGTGGGATTTTCAGGAAGAGGAGGAATATCGTAGTCTTCTTCCACTGCTTCCCAGAGATCCATGGCTTCCAGATAAGTCTCCATGTGTATCGCCCAAATCCGATAGTTCTCACCGTCGAACAAGGGTGGAACAATCGAGGAAAAACTGGTGTCGATCTCCATAACAGCCGCTCGCACACACAGGCACCTTAAGAAATGAGCTCTGATACCAATTGAAGGTTTCTTGAACAAGAGAAAGAGGAGAAAGAAATATGAAGAAGCTTGATTGTTCTTAATTCAAAAAAAACGGCAGCACATATATTTTAAATTGTCGCCCAATACAAAGCAGAGAAAAAGGAAAGTAATTAATGCTCTCTAATCAACGTCCATAAAAATAGCTAAAAGAAATCAAAGCTTTAAAACAAGATTTAAAGAAAATAAAACTATTTCCTTAATTTTAGGCAGTCCTAAGCAAATATTCCAACAGAAAGACCTTAGCGAGTTGGAGACCGGCCTCAACCATTATGTAATAACTTTTTTCTATTTCCAACTTTTCATTTCCTCTAAAGCTCTGAAACTATCATAGAGCATAAGGATAAGCTTGTTTTTATAGGAGAGCCCTCTCAAGAGCCAACTATAGTTCTAAAATCCTTGTAGCTCCTTGACATTGGATGACCTAGCACTAAAGTGTTGTCTCTACGATGTCGTGGTGATGTGATTTACAATGTCTTGGTTTGTCTTTCTTTAAACCCAACCTAGGTGAGGTGTATAAGATAAGAAGCAGGCCTTGCTATTGAGTAATATATATATATATATATATTACTCAATAACATGGAATAGATAAAATAAATAATAAAATATTTTAAGCCAATTTTCGAAATATTCTCCACTGCTCGTCTCACAAATGAAACTTGAACCTCTCCATTTCTCTCCTTGCTTTGGTTCAATCCCCAAACCGAGAGCCTCCACATCCTAATGAAAACCAAGGTATGTAATTCTAACTTGCATTTTTAAGATTTCATCCATCTAATATTTAAATTTATTCATGCAACATGTATGTTAGTGTAGGAATTTTGAAATCACCATGTATTTGTGAAATTGTGCATGTTCCTTCCATGTTATATGTTTATTTTTCAAAATTCACAATTGAGTTCAAACTCTCTTCATGTATTCATTAGTTTCTTGTGTTCATTTTAAAATTTTTCCATGCTTCTTCAAAAATGTTTCAAATCTCCTTTTTAATCCATAGGGCTTTTGTAATGTGCATGCTTTATGTTAATATCATAAAGCTTTCATGTATTTTCATGGTGAAATTTTAGGGATTTTCATTTTAATGTGTTTTATATGTTAAATTTTACATTTTCCATGATAATATCATAGGGCTTTTGCTTGAATCTTATGATGTGTGTTTATGGTTTTATTTTATATACTTAGCAAATTAATGTACTCCTTTTGCCAAAACTGAAAACTATAGGCATGAAAATGAAAGAAAATGGATGGATTCCTATAGTAAACTGTAATTCACTTCAATTTCAGAAGTTAATTTCATGTAAATAAAAAAATTTAGGGGTTAAGCCTTTAAAATTGAGAGCCAAACTATGCTTGTCCCCATAAACCGAGTCTAGGATCCACTAAGTAATATTACTATTTGGTTTAATCCTTAATTATCATCTAATTCAAGTTTAAAATACCTAATCCTCCCTAATTCATCTAAATCGAGCCTAATCCTCCCTTAATCCCATTATACAAAGCCTAAACTCTCCTTATTAGCCCAAATTGAGACCAAACACCTTAATTAAGATAATAATCAATTAATTCATTCATGAATTTGCTAATTAACTTAATCAATTAATAAATCATTTAATTAAACAATAAGCTTACTAATTAAATCATTAATTACTTTAGGGAAATATAAATTAAATCTATTAACTCATAATCACTTATTTAGATAAGAAACCCACTTAATTAACATATTAATTAATAAATTAAACTAATAATAATTCAATTAAAAAATTAATCATTTAATTATGTTAATAAAAATACAACTCAAAACATTAATTTAAATATATCATTAAATATATAAATAATTAAATAAAATAATAAAAAAATTTCATTAAAACATCAATTAATGAATTAACAAAATATTTAATTAAATTAATTAAAATTTTAATCAATACATGAAATTTTTAATAAACCGACAAAAATTTCAATCCAACTTAATCAAACACTTCAATTCAACAATTAAAAAAAATAGAAAAAAACCTTCATTTAATAAAACAATTAATTAATTTACAAAATAATTAATTATCATATTAAATAATTAAATTAATAAAGATTTAACTCAATAATTAAACTAATTAATTCATGAAACTTTAATTGATTAATTAATTAATTAATTAATTTAACAACCTTTAAATTAAAAGAATTAAATATTTAATTAATTCATTAAAATAACTAATTAACAAATTTAAAAGATTAATAAATAAAATGCATAATAAAACCTTTAATATTGATTCATAAAATATTTACTTAATTCACAAGACATTTAATCAAAATTTTATAATATTCAATTAACATACAAAAGTTTAATTAATTTATAAAATGAATAATTCACTAATTAAATACTTGAAAAATTCATTAATTAAATCATCAATTAAATCACCAAGCATAAATGAACCTTAACCAAAACCTAGTCAACCCAAGTTAGGTTCACTTGAGTTATATATATATATATATATATGGGTGCGTGCGTGCGTGCGTGCGTACTTAAGTGTGCATATAAGTATATATATATATATATATATATATGGACCTAAGTGTATGTTTGTATATGTCTTAATATATATAGAAATGTATGGGTTTATAAGTATGTTTAGGATATAAGTATAAGCCCTATGGATCTACCTCATATAAAACAAAATATATGTGTTATGTCCATGTTCATGCAGGTTAATTCTTATTTCATTTGAAACTCGTGTGATGAAAAATGTTGTGTATGTACATGTAAAATGAAAAAAAAAAAAAAAACATGTGATGTGTATGATTGGATGAGTTTGTGATTTGCATGTATGCCAATGTGAATGTATGAGTGCTTGTATTATTGATTTGATTGTGCTTTTACTTTCTTTCAAGTTGAATGAATCAACTTTTCTATAAGTTATGTATGGTTAAGAAGCTCCATTATTTCTTAATTTTGGTCAACCATTATGTGTCCTTAATAAATTTATAGGAGGAAGAATTAAGCTTCCTAATCTAAGTAAGAGAGAGAATTTGATGATCTTAACAATTAAAAAGTATATTTTTATTTATATGTAAATTAAATTTGCTTTAAAATGATATATTTTTAAAATATAAAACAACTCATAAAAGAGTATATTTCTTGTTCAATTAAATGTGTTCTAAAATTCTTAATTTTAAAACTTAGAAAAGCTTAAGCTGAAAGGATGTTTCTCTAAAGAATCTTTTCATGATTTTCAAAAGTTCAAATCTCTTATGTTTAAAAGAACTTTCAAAAGTTCAAAGCTCATAAAATCTTTTCAAAATTTAAAGTTTTTTTTTTCATAAATAAAGATTTTTTTTTTCAAAAATCAAACCTTTTTAAAAGCTAATAATGGCCTTAGTAATAGGCCTCACGGAACACTTTCTAGTAATGTTAAGATCAACCCTAAAGATAAAAGTAAAAAACAAGAACAAGTTAAAGCTGTCAAACTAAGGAGTGGAAATGAATTAAATGTTATAGTTTAAAAAGAGATTGAAGTTGAGAGATAAAATACTTAAACTGAAAACTCGGAGGAAACTATTCCTAAGGAAATAGAATCACCCATCTCTCCAGTTGAAATTAATTTAGAAAGACCACCATCCCCTTTTCCTCAAAAAATTAAGCAGCAAAAGTTGGATCAACAATTTTCAAGATATTTTGAGATATTTAAGAAGCATGCAATTAATATCCCATTTGCAGAAGCTTTGGAATAGATGTTAAGTCATTCCAAATTTATGAAAGAAGCTTTAAATAAAAAAAGGAAGTTTGAATATTATGAGATTGTTGCACTTTGTAAAGAATGCAATGCAATAATTCAAAAAAAAAACTTTCTCAACAACTTAAAGATCCTGACAGTTTTACCATACCCTGTGCAATTGGAGAAAAATTTTGTGGAAAAACTTTATGTGATCTAGAAACAAGCAATAATCTCATATCATTATCTATATTTAAAAGGTTAGGTTTAGGAGAGATATCTCCCACTACTGTAACCCTACAATTAGTCGATCGATCAATTACTTATCCTAACGAGGTAATAGAAGATGTATTGGTTAAAGTAGATAAATTTATCTTCCCCATTAATTTCATTTTGTATGATATGAAAGAAGATAAAGAAATTTCTATCATATTAGGGAGACCTTTCCTTGCTACCGGACGTGCTATGGTAGATGTGCAAAAAGAAGATTTAACCATGACAGTTAATGATCAAGAAGTTATAATTAATGTGCTTAAATCAATAAAGTATCCTGATAAAGGAAAAGATGTTAAATGTTAAAGAATAAATATTATTGATTAAATGATTGCTAAGCATTATCAAGAAAGATGTAAGGTCATATCAAAATAGAAAGATAAAGTCATAATAGATCAGAAAGAACTGAAAGTGAAACTGAAAGTGATTTTGAAGATAAATTGGATGAGATAAATACTGAGTATTCAAAATATGTTCAGGAAAACTTTGAAATTTTAGATACCACTAAGAATAATAAACCTCTGATTCCTTCTATTGAAAATCCATTTGAACTAGAGATGAAAGTTCTTCCTACATATTTAAAGTATGCATTTTATGGGAACTCATCTACATTATTAGTTATTATATCCTCAGATTTGATTGCAAAAACAAGAAGAAAAATTATAAGAAAGTCTTTGGTTGGACATTAATTGATATTAAAGGAATAAGCCCTTCAGTGTGTATGTGATGGCGGGGTAGATTTAGTGTGTAAATTTTGTAAATATTTTTCAAATATTAAAAAATTACACACGATAGATATATAGTAAATATGTAATGTAATCCCAACAAAAATACCTTTTATGAAAATAGTTTACCTTTTAAAACTCTTTTTAAATTGCTAAATCTCTATTAAACTCAACGCAAGTATACGTAAAGCTCAAGTAATAAAGGGATCTAATGGAGTCTTAGATACGGATCCCATAGGGAAGTTGGAAAATCCTTTAAGTAAGTTTTTGAAATTATTTTATAATTTAAAAGTACAAAAGTAAAAGTAAAGTACGAAGTTTGAATATTAACTACTAAGGTAAATGTTATTTAAAATACAGTTAAAAAACAAAGTTAACAAACTAAGAACTAACTTTCAAAAGTAAAATTACAAAAACTAAACAAAGTTTTTGTTTTGATGGAAAGTTCAAATTTAAGAAAGCAAATATATATATAAATTATATTGTGTCAAATAAGAGCAACGATATTATTTACCCTCTTCTGAGTGTTATAAAGAGCATTGACTAATCCAGAGTTTGGTCCCTAATTTCATGGTTAGGCTGAGAAGATACCGGCTGCCACTCCAGAGCTCCCACTACTCCCTCACATGAGGGCTAACATTCTCGCATCAGTTTCCAATCAAATGTGATTCACCCTATGTTGTAGAAATCATATCCCTTTTCAGAACATATGTCTCTCAACAAGTTTTAACATTTCAAAAAAAGTAAATAAAAAGTAAATAAATATCGGAGTTCAAATCATCACAAATTATTAACATTTAAAACCGTAGAAAACAAAATTAATTTTTCACAAAACCATATCTCAAAGTAAAGGAGAAGGATAAAGAAGACTACTCAGAATTCATGAGAAGGATACGACAAAACATAGATTTCATATATAAAAATAAGTTTACAAAATAAAAGAAATAAAAGACACAACTTATCTCACAATACTTCCCAAGCAAATTCCTAGAAGTTCTCTCCAAGTCTTTCTCTCTTTACAATCCCACTCAATTCTCTCTTAGAAGTGTAATGAAGAAGGAATCTCTCACCTTTCCTCTCCTCTTACAACCCTAGAAGTTCTCTCCTCTTACCTCTCACGCCAACTCTCTCTCTCTCTCTCCCTTTTTCCTCTCTCTCTCCCTCTATGTAGTCCTCTCTTTATTTTTGGCTGCCTCCTTTTTAGAAAGAATTCAAAATTCCCCTCCAAAAGTCAACTCTTTTAAATTCAAAAGATGTGTCATTTGATCCATGGGTCATATCCCTTCATAAAAGAACCTTTCAAAGTGTTTAGATGCATTCATCTCAAACCGTTTTAATTTGCAAAAAATCGTCTCTGATGCATCATGCGCCGATCTGGCACATCATGCACCAGTTCTCTGTTAAACAATGCATCATGCGCCAAAATCTCAAAATTCATTATTTTGATTATAAATTTGGTCCTTTTTGTCATTTTTGCTCCAATTTTGTCATTTTTGCTCCAATTTTTTGTCATTTTTGCTCCAATTGCCTAAAAATGATATGCCTGCAACAAAAACATGAAAATATCCTTCTTTAAAGTGCAATATCATTAAAAATAAGCATAAAATATGTGTTTAAAATAATATATTATTTTGGTGTATCAGTATGCACAAAATTTTAATGGAAGATAATCATAAGCCTAAATCTGCTCATCAAAAGATATTGAATCTGATAATGAAAGGATTTGTTAAGAAAGAAATTTTAAAGTGGTTGGATGCAGGAATTATTTATCCTATTTCAAAAATTTCAGGGGTTAATCTTATTCATTGTGTTCCTAAGAAGGAGGGAGGGGTGTAGTTGTAAATGAAAAGAATGAAAATTTTACTGATAAATAACTTCATGCAATTAATGAATGGCAAATTCTGTGGTACGCAGATATAGTTAACTACTTAGTGACATTTTACTTTATATATTAGATAGCAATCAGATTAAAAAGTTCATATATGATGCACAATTTTATTTTTAGGATGACCCATATCTATATAAACAATATAAGGACTTAGTTATTATATGATATGTACCATTGGAAGAAACCCAAGAAATTATGCAAAAATGTCATAAAAAAGATTGTGAGGGACATTTTGGGGTTGATAAAATTACATTTAAGATTTTACAATTTGGATTTTATTGGCCTACTTTATTTATAGATGTTAATACTTACTTAAAATCATGTTATAGATGTCAAAGAGTAGATAATATTTCTAGAAGAAATGAAATGCCCCTAAATTTTACTCTGGAAGTTGAAATTTTTGATGTTTGGGGTATTGAATTTTATGAGACCATTTATATCATCTTCTGAAAAAATATATATATTGATAGTTGTGGATAATTTTTTATATGGATTGAAGAAATTTTTGTATGATCCCAGTAAAATATAGTTGTGTAAAATTTATATAAGTTTGACTCTTCTATGTAACGGTGTCAAAAGCTTGATGCAATATTTATTATTAAGAAATTTAAGCAATTAATTTTGGGATTTTACGCAAATATACGTATCGTTATCAAACAATAAATGATTGTCTATTTAAGCCCCGAATATCGATCCCACGGGGAAGGTTTAAATTTGAAATGATAAATTAACTAGGAAATTCACAGAAATCAAACAAAATTATTGTTACTAATTTTGAATGTGTAAGATGCAATCAAAACTAAATTATTTAACTACTAGCAAAACTGAAATGCAAAACTTAAACAATAATTATTAAACTATTAAATTATAGTTATGTGATGAAGATTTCTTATGTGAAAAAATATCTTTCCCACTACAATGAGATTTTGGTAAAATGAGATGAGATAAATGGTTTTAATATGTATTGTGTCAAATAGGAGCAGTTTTAATTTTCTACCCTGTATCATTTCATGTTAAAAAATTTAAGTTTAGGGGAGGGAAGAAAAAGATTAACTATTAGATGTTCTCAACTTAAATATTTTCAAAATTATTAATATGATTTTATGTAGTGAATTTAATTCAGGTAACTATATTTTGTAGATATTTAAATATTATGGTAGATTTAAAGGAATATTTTTGTAATGAAAATTAATTTTGTAGATTAAGATATTTAGTATAATAAAATAAGACTATAGTTAACTATTTAAAGTAAAGGAAGCTATATTTTGAAGTGTTAAGAATCTGGAAATTCATTTGAGAAGAAAAGATTGGGGCTCAATAATATAAAAACTATGAAATATTTATAAGGTAAAGTAATGCTTTGAGTTTCAAATTTAGGGAAAG
>NW_018165094.1:224564-225271 GCF_001263595.1 Phalaenopsis equestris
AAGATTAGAACTCTTAAACTTGATGACTGGATAATCTTGTAGCTACAGAGTTAATTTAATTACTTGAACTTTTTCTGAAAATCTCACTATGGTATTTATCTAAATCAAACTTATAGTATTTCTAAATTAAAACTTTACTACCATAGATCCTAACGTTTATATAATACTAAAATTACTTGAGGATAAGTAATAGTTAAGTTTGGGGGATTTTGACCAAAATTAAATATGTTGAGATTTTCATACATATTTTACACTGTTTTTGATGATATTGCACTTTAAAGAAACGTATTTTTGATTTTTTGTTGCAGGAATGATGAATTATGGTCATTGGAGCAAAAGATGCAAAAAGGAGCGAATTTGGAGTGGAAAGGACCAAAATGTGAAGATTTGAACTAGGGCGTCGACGGCGAGCCCAACGGCGCCGACAGCGAGATTTTCCCGTAACTCTAGAGGACGAATTTTGGAGGGGTGCTTAGGCAACTCTTGGGAAAACTCATCCACAACTTTAAAAGAAGATTTTGGCCAAAAATTGGAGAAGTCCTGGATGTTAGAGAGATTCCAGTAGTGTGTAGAAACTGTAGAGAGAGTCTAATTGTGAGGATTTCTTTGAGAGATTGTCAGAGTGGAGGGAAAGTGAGAGATTTCTTCCTCCTTGCCGCTTTGAAGAGGAATTCTGTGTGTTGTAAAGAAAGGAAGAGATTCAGAGG
>NW_018165094.1:232908-236072 GCF_001263595.1 Phalaenopsis equestris
TAAAAGTGTTTTAAGATTTTTAATGAAAAATATTTTAACTAGATACAGAATGCCTAGAATGATTATCACTGACATAGGATTCCATTTTAGAAATAAATACATTCAGAGATTGACAGAAAAGTTTAATATTATTCATAGAATCTCTACTGTCTATCACCCTCAAACCAGTGGGTTAGCTGAAGTTTCTAGTAGAGAGATTAAGCAAATACTTGAAAAGACTGTAAACCCTAGTAGAGTAGATTGGTCCACTAGACTGGATACCACATTATGGGCTTACAAAATTACTTATAAATCTCCTATTGGAATGACTCCTTACAGGCTGATTTTTGGAAAGACTTGTCACTTACCAGCAGAATTAGAGCATAAAGCATGTTGGGCGATTTAAGAATTCAACTATAATTTGAAAGATGCTGGTAAGAATAGATTGTTACAATTAAATGAATTGGAAGAATTAAGAAATGAATCTTACGATAACGACAAAATTTATAAGGAGAAACTAAAGTTATGGCATGATCGGAAAATTAACAAGAAGAACTTTGAACCAGGACAGGGAGTTTTGCTTTACAATACAAGGCTGAAGTTATTCCCTGAAAAATTGAAGTCTCGATGGTTAAGACCATTTACTGTGACTCAAGTTTATACTTATGGAGCTATTGGAATTGAAGATCAAACGACTGAAAATAGATTTAAATTAAATGTAAACAGATTAAAATCTTATTTTGAGGGTAAAAGACCAAATTTTAAAGAGGTTTTAATGATCAGTCAACCTGAACAATACCTGAGCAGGTCGGGCTGACGACGTTAAACCAAGCGCTTTATGGGAGGCAACCCATAATTATCTTTATTTTTATTGCGATTATAGTAGTTTTTATTTGAAATTATTGTTAGTTTGTGGTAGTATTGAACTCCCCTACTCTTATTTACCCTTGAATCATCATAAAAATTGGATCCATAGAGAAAAATTAGAAAGCATTCGGACCAGAGCGAAACTGTGCAATTTTTGCCTTGGGCGCCGACAGTTGGTTTTTCCCAAGAGTCCAGGCAATTAAATACTAAAGGCTTGTCGACGGCGCCCTCGACGCCGCCGACGGCGAGACCGGCGAAATGGCGGTTTCTGAGTTTGAATGGGCAGTTTTTGGCGAGTTTGAATGGACAGTTTTTGGCATTTTGGGCGGGAGTTACCCCTTTTAAACTCCCAAATTTGATTCCTAAGTTCATATTTCCCCCAAAAATAAACTAAAACTCCACCAAATTCATTCTTATGGCGTCCAATTCCCCTGAAAATCATAGAATGCGAGTGTTCAACCGGAGAAAGTTCATTAGTGCGGAAGCGCAACGAATCTTCAACAAGGTACTGGGGAAGAAAAGATTAATCAAGGAACGAGGATTTGTAAATCAAGGATTAAATAATCCATCGACGACAATTGAAGAAATGATCGTGCGGCAAAGATGGGAAGTGTTGTGCTACACTACCGCCACCGTGGTTGTTCATGTGGTGAAAGAATTTAATGTTAATTTGCATGTAATCAATCAGGGAGTCGTCTATGTGCGAGGTAGATGGATAAATTTTACTCCTGCATGGATCAATGAATTATATATAATCGAGAATGTTCTTGTCTTTCATTATTCCAACTCGTCCCGACAAGAAACCAGATGAATGAAATTTACCACTGTTTAACAGACAAAACTGAAGACTGAGAAATGAGAGAAAATGGGTTTGTTAGTTTTTCTACAACACTTCTAAATCCCATTTCTAAATATTGGCACTTCTTCATTTCTGCAAAACTATTACTGACGATGATGATCGGTAAAGTGTTTAAGGAAAGTGCTATTCTGAATTACTGAATCCAAATGGGACTGTCGATCGATATTGGATCTATAATTGTGAAGTCTGTTTTGGGCCTGATCATTGATGGATCAACTTATGAGCGACATCCTTCCACAATTTTCTTACTTTGCAGTCAGTTCCAAGTATCCTATGAAAATTGGGAAAATGTACTTCTACCTTCAAAGCCTTTGGACCTAACTGAGAGATTCCTAGCCTATGAAGATGAAAATGATATGACTATTATGGTGGATCAATCATCTCATAATTCACTCCCTATTCAACCTTTAGTTCCGGACAAGACTCTGGTGATCCTACGCAGAATCAAGAAATTGGAGAATGAGGTACAAAATATTATGAATGCAATTAATAATATCTCTGATTTCTTTGATCATCTAGACTGAAGGATGAAAGAACATTTTTCTCACTCTATACATAAAGAAGATAGTTTAATACGACTGATGAGAAGGATTAAATTGATAGAAGAGGATTCTACTGAAGAATTCCCATACTGACCCTTATTTAACCTCTTCGTTCATGTGCAATCAATGGGTAATCTCAGAGAAGAATCTAGCACTGAATCTGAAGAATAGTAAATTTACATTGCTACTTATTTGTCTATGTATTTATTTGATTTGAACTTTGCATTTGCTTTGCCTTAGAATATTGCTTTTAGATCTCTGTATAGTTGAGACTGAGCATAGGATGTTTTGTTTCAGCATTTTGAGTGTTTTGACTTGGATTGCGACACTGAATTGATGTATTAAGGTTGAGAAAATACCAAACTTAGGTGTGTTGTCTAATGTATATTGTAACCCTTAGAATTTATATATAATTGTGTTGTTTTTTGTTGTGAAAGTTTATTTGTGATAAGTACATCATTTAATCACTTAAAATTATGTCTATAATGATTGAACGGATGTCGTTGAGGCTTGAAATTCATTGAAATCGCAAAAATCCAGAAATTGAACCATTTCAATAAAGCTCACCGACTGCGCCCTCAACGCCGTCTACGGCGGACTTTTCCTGAGACTTAGGATATTTATTCTATAGAGCTCGCTGACGACTCTGAAGACCCCGCAGACGGTAAGATCCCGAAAAAACACCTTTAACCACAATTTTGACCAATTAACCACCATTATTCATCCACTATTCATTATCCCCTACCTCTAAAAAAACGTGATTTTTGACCTAAGGCTTGAAAGATCTAGGATTTGAGGCGATTTCAATACATTTAGACACCGGATTTGATCATCTCTTGGTAAGAGCTTTACTCCAAACTAAAAATATTTGATTTTCACCATGAATTTCTTCCACATTGAGGAGATCCGAAAAATTT
>NW_018165094.1:236278-236574 GCF_001263595.1 Phalaenopsis equestris
GTATACAGGATCAGGGTGTTGAAAGGCCGGGAGGAGAAATTAAACGAGTTATTGCCGAGCGGAGGTGGGAAAACTTCTGTTACGCCACTAATAAGGCTGCTGCAAATATTATGAAGGAGTTTTATGTCAATGTGTTCTATTATGAAGATGGAATCGTTTAAGTTCGGGGATTTCATGTTGAATTTAATATTGCCCGCATTAACACCTTTTATGAAGTCCTAGACTTTTACAACTGCCACTATGAATCCTTCAATACTATGAAAGGCCCACTGAATGATGTAATCAACTTTCTCACT
>NW_018165095.1:0-2751 GCF_001263595.1 Phalaenopsis equestris
AAATCTTTTTAAGATGAAGAAGGATGATTTTTTTTGGTGAATTAAGGCCCGTTTGGGGCAGCTTATAAGTGGGAGCGGCGTTTTGAAAGTGTTGCCTCGTCGTTTGTTTCGCGTTTATTAACAGATTATCATAAACGGCATTTTAAAATTTGTAAAAGATGCGGACCGCGGGACGGCCCCCACGGTCCACGTTTTCGATCAAATAATTTATTCCCGTAACCCTGCACTCATACGCATCCGACCTTGGCATCCCATGACCCTGCTCTCATACGCATCCGCCCTTGGCATTTCTCCATCGCATTTCACATGCCCTAAACGATCATCCTCTACGACCAGGTGTGTTTTCCCTTTTCTTCTTCGACATCTTTACTCCTTCGGCATTTTCTTCGTCGACATTTCTTTCAACAGGTATAATTACTCCTTCGCATGTCTCGTCTTCCTTCTTCGTCATTTGCATTCGTTCGAGAAATGCTGTTGGATCTCTTTTTTTTCTTTTTTTTCTCCTGTGGATCTGCAAAGCGGCAGATAAGAAATATTGATGATTATGTTTTTTTTTTCTTTTTGCGGTTGCGAAAAATGATTGATCTGAACCCCTTAGATGTGAAATTACTAGATCCTACTCATTGTTGACGATAATTGGGTGGTATTGCTCTTTTTGTGGTTGAAGTTGTGATTATGAGAAATCTTTAGTATTGTTTTTTTTTCCTGTGGTTTTTTGTTAGCTTTTTATCTCTTGAAAGCTTTACATGCTACCACGCGATTCATATGGAATAGACAATATTGCAAGAGTGCTCGTTACCTATAATATTAGATTTGTTATCAATATTATAGAGGTGGCATCTCTCCCCTCTACCTACACACATTATTACTCATCATCTTGAGAGGAACTCGTATATTTTAGGAATGTCATTTCTCCATCTGAATAATATTAGATTTGTTATCAAACATTAGAGTAGGAGATAGAAGTTCAAAAATTCTATACATGTTCCCATTGCCAACTACTCGCTATAACATATGGTCTCATTGGATTGTTTACTGGTCTTTTAAATTTTGTTTTTTTTTTATTTTGTGGGTTTCTAAAATCTTCACCTTACTATGATTTACTATTCTGCCTTTTTATTGAATGCTCACATTGGCTTGGAGAACAGTTCTCGCATGTTTTTTTGCTTATTCTGGTTGAGATTTTACTATGTTTATGTAGCATTTTATTATAATTAGTTGTATACGATCCCAAATAAAATCATGAGCCATTTCATGAGCCCAACACCCAACTGTGACGAACATCTTTGACAGCCTTTGTTGGTCTGCACGTGTGTTATCTTCAATTTCTTTTTCTGTAATTTTGTAATTATTTTCTTATATCAATGGAATGAATGGTTGAGCGTGTGCTGCTAATAAAGTATAATCATTACACAAAGAATCCAATAAATGACGTTATTGAAAAATAAAGGAATGGGGCGTTAATGGAATGAACTTGTTGTGGAAAATTGGAGGAAAAATCTAGAAGAGCTTGCAATTTGAAATAAAGATTTATTTTTCCTATGAACGAAGAACATATTTTTTAATGCTTCATCAATATTATTTTCGTTCACATGTTTACCACATAAATTACTTATCTCACAGTCTGAGACATATGTTGCTAAGAAAAAAAAAATATTTTGTGTTTATCCGTTAATTTGACAGAACTCAATGAGTAAAACTAAAGAGGTTGGATCATTGGTCATGTGGGATAGAGAGACCACTATTATATTTTGTGATATATGCCTGAGAGAGGTCGGGGTAAGAATTTCTTCGAAACTGAATACATGGTTATATTATTCTCCATTTGTGTTTGTTGATTAATAATCTGCAACCCTCACTGCTTGTTGATTAATGTGTTTCCATATTATAACCTACCAAGTATGTAGTGGCTAGGACGACCACAGAATTTTAATCTGGGAAATCGTTGCTTCCATACTTCTGGTAGTTCGAGATGGTTGCAGTGAACCACTGAGCAGCTTGGATGACCATAGAACTTTGTTTTCGGCAACCGTTGCCTCCATACTTAGGTAAATAGATTTTTTTTATTTCATCTATTTTTTGACTGGTCTATTCTCTTTTTAATATTTGCAGGACCATGAGTTCTAAATATTCAAAGAAGTCCGAGCAAGTGATGTGTCGTTGCGGGCTACCGACCTTGCTACTCATGTCACACCAGTCATATAGCTACGGGCGAAAATTCTACAACTGCCCGTAGTAGAAAAACGAACCGGAAGACTACAATTTCTTTAGGTGGGCCAACAACACATCCGTGTCAACTATATCCCAAATGGACACCGTGGCTCGGAGTTCGATGGTGTCACAACTTGAGAACACCGCTTGTGGTTTGAGTGGTTCTTGGTTCTGTTTCTACGATATCCCAGTCAGACAGGTTTGCTCGGGGTTCTAGGGAGTCAAAACTGAGCAATATTCGTTGTGATATGCTTTGATATTTTAAAGTCAATTTTGTCATTTTTTCTTTATAATTTTAATATGTTGTTTTTTCTTTTTTTTTTGGGTCTCATTATACTCCATATTAGTATGTGAATATGTATTTTACTTTTGTATATGTAACTTTGCTTCTTTAGTATTTTCATGTATTAACATTTGAACTTTAATTTTGTTGAGAAAATTATAAATTTTGCGTGACAGATGGTTCATTTAACTAAAAAGTCTGCAAATAAGTTGTTCACAAAACACACAAACCAAATAGTTAAACAACTGTTGACCTCA
>NW_018165095.1:2851-13446 GCF_001263595.1 Phalaenopsis equestris
CTTAAGATAATAGTTCATCTATAATTTAAAACTTATCATAATTATAAAAGATGTATACTTAGAGGTCATACAGTTAAATCAATTTTAGAGATTTTTAATTTTTGTTGATTTTATAATACAATCCAAATTATATATTATGATTATTTAAGATTGATTCAAATAATTTTTATATTAGATTTATGTTGCACTCAATCATCAAATATGTGTGTTGGTCATTTTAGCATGTGTAACACTCAATAATAAACTAATAAAAGACTTAGAAATAAAATAATTTAGATCTTAATAACTTGGACCACAAATTTTTTTAGTAACATATGTTCTTCTAAGTATATTTTATTCATAATTTGCCTTTTTAACCTTTACTAGAAGTGTATATTCTTTGCATAAATACATTTTATTTAAATAGTATTGCATATAATAAAATATTTTTGTGTTCACTAAATATTTATTATAAGTTTATGCCCATGGGGTCAACAATATTCTAATTTCTCATTATAAAAATCATATTTTAATAATTTATATAAGATTTGAGATAAATGCAGATCCACTAAATTTATGCATTTTTATTTTAATTCTTATGTGCAATTATGGCAAAAAAGAAAGACTAAGTGATGCAACAATGAGAGCATATCAAATATTACAAGTATTTTTTGACAGCTGAGAACTCTTAACTTGATATTTATTATATGTAGTAAACTGCAAAACTGTATTATCACTATAAAAACATATAAATTTAGAAGTACATAAGAAAAAAAATCACCTTACAGGTATGATTTAGCAAATTACAAACCTAATTATAAGCAAAACACATTAAGAAAACAAATTACCCAACATTATACAAGGATTTATTTTCATAAGTTGATGGCTTTTCTTTATTTGCATCTAGATTATTTTATTCTTCTAACTTCTACTAAGTAATATTCTTCTTTCTCTTTGATAAATATGTATTCTTCTCCCTTATATTCTTTAATTATCTTATAAATTATGATTCTTCTTTGGATCTATCTTCTTTTTCCATATGTATGCTTCCTCTATTATGGTTATACCCTTTATTTTCCCCTAAAAATTGTTTATTTAAACATCATCTTCAATCTTACATTAATATAAAACTTCTATTATTAACATGAAGTTCAATGGTTAATAACCATCTTGAATCCCTAACACATGCAACTTTTCTCTACAATTTATGCTAAGGTTTATAGGATTGTCAACTTCTCCTAAGGTGCTAAGGACTAAAACTACTGCTTCAATGTTCATGTTTTTGGATGGAGGCTTTTTAGGATAATTTTATTATTTTTATTATTCTAAAAATTATTTATTTGAACTATTTATGATAGGCATGTCCTTAGTTTACTTTCAACTATGTTAATAATTTTGGTATGATTTTGGATTGAGATTGTGATTCATCAATAGGCATCCCTTCGTGCTTAGGAAATGGACATAAAAATTTGAATCCATAAAAGAGGCATGGATTTCAAAGTTTTCATATGGATTAAGCTATCTAATGAACCTGTGTGTTACGAAATGAAAACATGGTTTAAAAAATTATGAAAAACTAAAGCACTTCTTTGGATGTTGATCAAATCACAACTACTAAGATAAATAGAGAAAATAAATTAGTACTCTACAAGAGAATGAATAAGATCAGTCACTAACAAAAAATATTCAAAGATTCCTTAAATTATTCTCTTTTGGCAATTCTTTGTATGTTCTAATTAATAAAAAACCACATAATCATTTAATATCTTATAGTATAAGGACCTACCTTGATCTTTGTGATGATCCATATATTAGTTCTTAATCTCAAAAACTCTCCATGATTAACACACTAATAAGAATATTAGATACTTGGTTATCTATGAAAAGATTTTGAAATTTTACTAAAAAAATTAACCAAACTTAAAGATGAAAAAGGTGATAAACATGTCATTCCTCAAGGAATTTGTTAGTGAATTGATCTATAGAAGACTGACCAAAGTTCTTTATCAAAGGAGAGTAAATTAAATAAAGCTACAAATAAAGTGATATTTTGAGGAGAATCTTAGAAATATTTGTGTTCCACTTTAATGTTAAAGAGATTTTAGTAAATGCTTAAGAATCCATATATTTGTGCATGATGTGCTTAATTTATAGACGATCATCAAGATCTATAATACAAACTAGGCTAGAAGGCAAAATTTTATAAAATAAATGTATTGAACTTCCGGTTTATTCAATGTGTAGCAGATAAATTATGCTTCTGGCAAATAGGTAACCGAGAACTTTGGAAGAATGCTAGGTTGAGAAAAAGTGCACTTGGAAAGTTTCTAGTGGAGAAACTTATGTTGAGCTTTTTGAGTAAATAATTGGTGACATCGGAGGGCGGTGACTCTAGTCTACACAAAAACTTAATGCGGTGTTTAATATGTGAACAACTAATCTAGAAAATATGCAAGGCAATCACAAAAATAATTAATCACTAAGATGCAAACACATGTATACATATCGTACAAGTAATATAAGGCTCTAATTGAGTCCTAAGTATCTATCACACAGAAAGGTACAAATTCTTATAATAATAACTCAATGAAAAAATATCTAAACTATATATAAGAACTTATGTAAGACAGTAGTTGAAATTTGTTTTATGCAACTTAATAAACAATGTTCACTACACTTATCTCTAAATTTCAAAGCTAAATTTAATGTGTCTAAATTAAGTTTTATGAGAAGAGTTAAAATTTAAGAAACTATCATTTCCCTTCACAAAGAGGTTATGTCAGTGAATAGTCCAAATATTTGTAAATTATGTTGTGCCAAATAGGAGCAATTTTATTCTTTATTCTCTTTACAAGTGACAAAGAACATTGGCTAACTTAGTCCCTAAACTCGTGGTTAGGCTGGGAAGATATTAGCTCTCACTCTAGAGTTCCCACGTTCCCCTCACCTAAAGGCTAACATCTCGCTTTAAATTCCAAACATCTGGACCAAATTGAGGATTTTAGTCTGTTAGTCTAAAATGTCTTATTCTACGCCCAACAAAACATATTTTCCTGTCTATTTGCAGTTGAACCCATAAACTTCATTCTCATTCATAAAATCAAAGTGATTCTTAAATTTGTTGAAGAAAGCATAGTCCTCTCAGATCATATGTTTCACAACAAATTTTAACAAATTAATTGGCCAGATTGATAAGTAAATAACAATAGAAATTTGAATCATCACAATTATGAAATTGAAATGATTTTAAATAATTTTGATTTTGCACATGACTATATCTCATTGTAGGGAGAAGGATAAAAAAAAACTACTCAGATTTCCCAAGGAAGATAAAGCAAAATATGGGTTTATATATAAAAACAAGTTTACACAATAAGAAAAAGTAAATTACAACAACATATCTCAATCTCCTCTATAAGAAAATTCTTTGAAGTTCTTTTGAATCACTCTTCTCTCCTTACAATGTCTCTCAATTCTCTCTTAAAAATGTAATGAGGAAGAAATCTCTCACTTTCCCTCTTCTCTTACAACTCTTAGAGAAAATCCTCTCTAACACTCTCACGCCACTTAATTCCCACTAATACGCACTAATGCACACTAACTCTCCCCTATTTTTTGTCATAAAATCACTATTGTATATATTAGGGTTGAATTCCCAAGAGTCTTCTTTGGTGTCCCTTCGGAATTCATCCAAATTCAATACATTTGAAAAAAATAACCGTCTCTGGCGCCTAGGCACCAAAATCTAACACTTAGGCTCCTCCTTCTTTGTATTCTGGCACATAGGCGCCAAATTCTGGCACTTAGGCGCTAGTTCAAAATCTTCAATGACTCCAAATTTCGTTCTTTTTGCTTCCTTTCAGCTCCAAATGCCTAACAAAGTGTACCTGCAACAAAAAAACATAAAATTAACTTTCTTTAAAGTGCAAAATCACTAAAAGTAAGAATTAAAATGATATATAAAAGTTGAATATATTTAGGCATGTCAAAACCCCTCAAACTTAACTGTTACTATTCCTCAAGTAACTCTTTTACTATGTAAAAATTATGATTTAAGGTAGTGAGCTTTACTTAAAGATTTCTATAGTTTTAGCTTTATAGATACAATAGTGAAACTTTAGAAAAATCTTTAATAACTCAAGTTAAAATTATAAATGTAAGAATATCTAGTAATCATGTCTATGACTTCTGATTTTCTATTCATTTCAGGAATAACTATAATTTGTCATACTAAAGAGGCTTAGGTGAATTATTTAAAAAATAATTTCATGAGAACTCTATTTGTAAGGATGCTAATATTTTAAATAGAAGTTTAGAAATGTAATTAAGTTCCTTTCCTTAAGGTGATTCAAGTGAAGTCAATTTTTTATTAGACATCTACTCAAGCTTCTCCTCACATATTTTTTTCTTTTTACTTTTCTTTTTCTTCTTTTGATTTTGCTTTTCTTTTTCTTTTAGGATTGTTTTAAATCCTTTATTTTTTTCTTTTCTTTTCATGTGAGGATTACTATATCTGGATAGCCTTTAATAATTTTGAACTTCACTGTGCTCTTCCTAAAATTAAAAACTTCTTACTTTTCTTTACTTTGTAAATGCATATTAGCTTTGAAAAAGATTTTTCGTAGAGTCTCAATTCTTTCGTCTTATATAAACTCTAAGACTCTTAATTTTTCAAAAATACAATTTTCTTGAATTTAAAAAATAAAAGCACAGTCTTATACTCTTATATTAAATATCTTAATTCTAGAACTAAACTTTATTATTAAAAAATTTTACTTAAGTTTACTATGATATTTATAAAATAAAAATATAGTTATCTAAAGTTAACCTCGAATATCAAAAGGTCATGTTAGAATAATTTTAAGAATATAGTTTATTGAGGACAAATAAAGTTTAATCTCATTTAAGAAAAAATTTGCCTTCCCCCAAACTTAAATTTTTAACAGGTAAAACATATAGTGAAGAATTGTAGGTAGGAAGAAAACAATAAATGCAATTAATAAGACTGACTTGTACAGGGTTTTGAACATGAAACTTTGCAGATACTATTTAAAAACATCAGGTGTATAACAGTACATAAAGTTTCATTAAGCATGATCAAAAAGATTTTCTAAGTAAAAGACAATTCTAAACATAAGTAATAAATTTAAAAACAAACAGGAGTACAGTTAAAACAACCAATCCAGTACCACAAATAACAAGTTTAGTATGATAGTTTACCATAACACATAATATAGAGACTACATCTCTCTACCATAAACACAAAAGCAAATTATAATCATAAAAAATAAAGATAAAAATACTCCTCATCATCACTATCATCATCTTTTTCATCCTCATCCTCTAAATCCTCCTCAATTTCTCCGCTCTCATAAGGTGTAAAGCTGGGGCAAGTAGGGAATTCCACTGCATGATTGCCCCTCATGAATTTTACCATAGTCTCATGAAAATAAATATTGAAATCAGCACTTTTCTACATGTATTCATCATTATGAAACAAGTGAGCTTCAATGATTTTTACTAAATTTTGTAGTGTCAAATATCTCCTTGATGTATGAACAACCGCTCCATTACACTTTCCAGTGAAGTAGTACTAAAAGTGGAAGGTCTAGAAGCTGAAGTAGAAGATATGTCTCTGCTTCCACCCCTAGTTCTTAATCCAACAAATAATTCATAAGTATGCACGTTGGGTCTACTGATTGGTTTTAGGGGCTATAATAATTCTTCCCATCTCTCATATCTTATTCCTGATTTTTCACATAAAGTGAAAATCAAAGCAGGATATCCTCAACCTCCACTAGTCCCACCTCTAGATAAAATGAGGATGTTCTGATAAATAAAAGCGCCAATATTTATACGTTTCATTTGTTGAATGCAAAATTTTAGAGTGGCTCTCACTTTAGTCACTTCGCTAAGATGATTGGAAGGAAGAAGTCTTGCATAAATGAAATAATGTCATGCTTTAGAGTGTGGATTTAACATTTAAATTGAGAAGTTTACCTTGTGGTCATTCTTGATTTTCTAAACTCCCCTTCCATCAGTCAAAAATGCAGTAACATCATCCAACTTTGAATCAGAAGTCTCAAAATAAGAGTACTCACAATCCATCTCATCCCGAATCTAATAAAGAGCATTAATCCTTTCAGGGGTAAATTCTACCCTTTTTCCACGAACAAAAATCTGATCAACAGTGGCTTCTCGGAGGTTGGCATAAAGTTCCCGTACCACTGAGATAATTGCACTGTTGTAAAGTAGCAGAAGTTCTCGCAATGTCGGCCTGTAATTAAACTTTTTATAGCACTTCCAAGCCTGAAAAAAGCACGCTCTCAAATTAACTTTTTTGAGTTGAGGAGAGTATTGTAATGATATTGAGCATTGATGTTGACAAATTTCTTAGCATCAAAGTTTTCCTTCCTTTCCCCTTCTTAATTTTAGGAGCCATAAAATTTCTAAAAATTTATAATAAGTCCAAATAAATGTGCAATAAAGGTATAATGAACTCCTAATATCAAAATCAGTGTTGAGAAACTTCACACCATGGATTCTTCACTAAATCCTTCCAAGTTATTCATTTTTGGTATTTTCATAATGTAGAAGAAATCCATGGTGAAAATAAAAAATTTCTAAGACAAATTGAAGCTCTTATTGGGAGAAGAAGAAATCCAACATTTTTATTCCTTGAAATCACCAAAAATCTGAATATGAGGAAGCCATAGGGTGTTGCTTAATGTGCTTCGTGAAGAAGAAGAAGAAACAGACAAAAAATGGTGGAAATTAGGCTCTTTTTCGTGAATTTAGACCGGTTTACCGGCTCAACTGAACAGGTGCCTAGGAGTCAAAGCTAACAAAGATTTATTTTTTATTTAATTAAAATCGTTGAACACCAAGGCCTTCCAAACTCTATTTAGCTCAAATTCACATTAATTTTTATAATTAAGTAATCGTCCAACTTTCAATTTTCACAAACAACAAATAACTCACTTTTATATCCAAATCCAAAAAATTACAAACAAATATTTTGAAACCTTGACATATAATTCAGCGTCAAAATCACACCAACAACAACTTGGCACTATAAATTAAAAATCAAATACCAACATCAAACACATATAAATCCAACATCATTAACTAATAAAATCCAACACAACACATCACAAAAAAGTTCTTAAATTAGAATTTTGTACTTCAGAGCCGCTACACATCTTCATCTTCATCATTTTCTTCTTCTCTAAAATCTCCCATAGATTAGTGATGCACATATAAGTTATTGAAAGGACGGTCAGCAAATTTATCTGTTGATTTATCCTCGATCCAACTGTTTTTATTATACATACATACTTTTGCCTCTTCAAAAGTGCAATATGATCAAATTGTTGTTTAATTCGCCAATCCAGATGGTTACATTGATAAAAAAATGTTATTAATCACGTTCATAATATTAATCATCTCTTATAACTTTATAATTTTAGACATTGAGTATATAAGTTTTGGGCATCTCAATTCTACACAAATCATATGTAATTAAATTTGTATCACTCACACTATTTGAATGATAAAATAAATTTCTTAAAGATCCCTTTTATGTATAAAAATAAAATATTTTTGGTGAGAATATAAATGATCCTTAAATATGAAGAGCTTAAAGTTAGAAGGTTTAATTATTTTGAATATAAGTCTCATTCACACAAGACTGAACACTAGAGGATAATCCTAGGAATGAAGAATAAGAACATTTAGGATAAAAAATTAGAACTCAAAACCATTAGAAGAGTCCTAATTCTTAGCTCCCTCCAACTGATAATCTAGGAAAACTAGAATATCAAAACTCTTAGAAGAACATTACTTTTTCACCATAACTGATAAACTTAAAATCAAAAAAATTGTAAGTCAAAAAGTGAACCTTGAATATAATTAAAATCAACTAACTCCAACTTAGGATAGCTTCAAACTATGAACTTAAGGTTAGCCAACAGAGAGAAGAACCTAGGTCCACACACATCATAACACACATCATAAAGTAGTTTAGTTTAGAAGGTTAGGTTGGATTACTAGGTTCCTAATAGATAGAATCAAGGATTGGACCTCTAAAATAAATAACCTACCTCCTTGGATTATAGAGGTATCCTTGTAGTAAGTAAACCATGGTTACTAAAGGTACCCAAAAACAATTAATAATAGGAAAATCTATTTTAAGTCATTGCTATGATGACAAGAGAGACCTCATATTATTTTGATGGTTAATAATCTAAGGATGTTAATGCAACTGGGATGATAGAAAGCCAATGACATCTTGACAGGGAGTGTTATTCCTAAAATTTAGGTTGGTCCACCTATAACCTACATTTTTTTATTCTTTTTAGGTTTGGGCTTTACCTTTATTTATACATCTATTATCCTTTCTTACGCCTTAGTTTAAGATTCAACTCAATCTCATATTCAACTCAGTTTTAATTTAAATCAACTCAATTTTAAATCAATGCCAATCTCAAATCCAATCTAGATTAATTCAACTAAATTAAATCCAAAACTCAACGACAACTCAATTCAAATAAGCTCAATTGCAATCCAGTTTATCTCAATTTTGAATTAGCTCCAAATCCAAACCTCAAATTTAAGCTTAATACAAATATTTTAAACTTGAATTGCTGGACCTAAACCCTATTGATTTAAAAATTGTAAAAAGTCAATTCAAATTCGATAAAACTTAGTTAAATTCAATTAATTTCAACCAACTATTAACTCTAAATAAAATCATAATAACAAACCTTAACAAAACTTAATAAACTTTAATAAATTTTAATGAACTTAATTTTAATAAGACTTAACCAAACTTTAAAAAATCAAATTCAATTAACAATTCAATAAAAATCTTAATAAATTTTAATAAACTTTAGTAAATTTTAACAAACCTAACTGAATCTTAATAAACTTTAATAAACTTAATGAATTAAAAATAAACTTAAGCAAACATGAAAAAAATTAAATAAACATTAACAAAAATTTAATGAAGTTTAAAAAGTTTTAAACAAACCTAAAATTAAGTTCAAGAAACTTTAATTAATTTTAAATTAATTTCAATAAGTTAAAAAAAATCTATAAATAAACTCAACTAAATAATTCTTAAATGGAATTTTATATTTTTAAATAAATTTTAAGATATACTTAAAAGAAACATGATAATTCTAACAACTTAATCTCAAAAGACTTAAATCTTTCAACAAATCAGTTTTAAAGACTTAAAATGCCATTTTCATTATTTAATAACAAACCTAAAATTAATCAAACTTAAATGTTGACCCCAAAATACCCTAAAATAAAAATATATTCAATGAACTCTAGTTTCTCAATTTAAATGAAATCGATCTTTATTCAAGCTTATTCA
This sequence comes from Phalaenopsis equestris, assembly GCF_001263595.1. Classification (NCBI taxonomy): domain Eukaryota; kingdom Viridiplantae; phylum Streptophyta; class Magnoliopsida; order Asparagales; family Orchidaceae; genus Phalaenopsis; species Phalaenopsis equestris. The sequence continues at coordinate 12,213 of NW_018165095.1, forward strand.
ATCGTTCAACTCCAATCAAATCTTCCATTCGAGTCTTCAAAATCTCATAGACGTTTACTAATAATTGGGAATGATATAAGCAAAAAAATTAATCAAGAATATTCTCAGGAGCTACAACTTCTAAGATGCAATTAACTATGAGGGAGCCCTCACATAAGAATACCTGACCCCAAAATAAATCAAACCTTATCTTACACTCGTAAGATAAGCGGAAAAAATTGGTTTCATAGATACATTAATTATGTAAATTCTTTTCATTCAGATGATTTGATTTGTTCTAAAGTAATAATTCTATCCTTTGTAATGATATATTATTCTTTGAATGTTATATCTAATCATTTAGTCAGAACTTTTTTGAGATCTATGGTGGCCAAAAAATAATAAGTTAAAAAACCCATGAAATACTACTTAATAGAATTAGCAGTTATAAAAGACTACTTGGTAAGGTTGATGAGAAGAGGAAATATATAAATTTATAGGAGTTTGAGGTTATAAATATGAAGAATGCTTCACAAGTAGAATGACATAGTTATCAAATATTAAAATAAAAAAAAAAGTCTATAAAAATTGACAATTAGGTGAAAGAAATCTCCATATGAATAGTAATAATGCTTGTACAAAAGTTTTGAGCATCTTTCTTTTACAATAAAAAGAGTGAGAAAAGCCTGCGAGTAGGTAGAAGCATATCCCAAAAGAAATAGTTGGCAAAAGATGGAAATACCTAAGCTCATGGGCCAAAGAACAAGAAAAATGTACTTGAAGTCTTTATATAGTCCTCAATCTATTGAAGAAAGCTTTCTAAGAGATAAAATATTGGTAATGACTATTATTCAAGCAAATTTATATAACTCTAAGAGCTTGCAAACCAATATAAGGACACAAATATTTTTTATGAAGAGATGACTATTCAATCTTCAGCAAGAAGAGTGTGACAAATGCCTGAGGACATTATTTTAACTCATATTGCTTTTCTTTGTACTTTCAATAAAAAGGAAAATTTGGTTTGATGAAATCATTTTGTTTGACCTTTTTCTTGTTTTCTCTAATACTTCTAGAATTAATTTGCTATTGAGCTAAGAAGTTTTGTCCAAGCTATTGGGTGAACTGCTTATGTAGAATGTTTAAGTGTGTGAATTATATAATTGTCGGCACTATTTTTTGTGTGGGGTTTGCCCGTAAGAAGCTGTCGGTCATCGGAATTGAAATCTCGTTGCCCGCTTCGGAAGGACGTTTT
>NW_018165095.1:17809-35480 GCF_001263595.1 Phalaenopsis equestris
TATATAGATATATATATATTGACTATCATAGTTGAACCAAGCAGCCAAATAAGATGTATGATTTGCTAAAATATATAATGAAAAATAAGCTTGTAGTGTATTTTTTAAAAATAATATATTATTTCTTAGTATATTATTCTTATAAAATAATTTTCTTAAACTTAAAAAATAAAGATAAAAAAAACCTATTGGCGAATCACAGCTACCGTCTTTTTAAGAGAACTCATTACGTGCTCGTCCAAGTTTTCGGCCCATTAAACTTGTCCCTAAGCAAAAAGTGTGCGATAGGGCCCAATCGCGTGTAAGGGCCCGTTGAAAACTATCATAGTGTAACTGTGCAAGTCGGGGGAAGGGAAAGACATTATATATGATCGAAGTTTACTTATCTAATCATTTACGTTAGGGGCATTTACATATTGTATATCGAAAATGTGTCAACATGAATTACAAAGATATCTCGCAGATAGCAGGAGAAATGAAGTGGCCCTGTTGGGCTTGCCAAGGATGACCCAGAACTGCACGATCGCACACTGTAAGAGCAATTAGCCTTGGGAGGATAAAAGGCATGCCGCTTTTGAAGAACCCATCAGACTAGACCCACCTGGACGAACAAGTCGCACTCCAACCCAGATAGGTCAAGATAGAAAAAACGGATTTCACAGTCCCAGAGTAGAAGTGAATCCTCTGCAAATAGCCGCGCAGGCAGACATTCGGCCGGCCTAACAACCACGCATTTATTAATCGCCCGACCTGGTAGTCGCCTAGCCTAGCAGCCACCGAACATACTCAAGGGCCCCACGGGCCAAATATATAAACGGACTAAAATACCCACATCGTACCTACATACTTTAGGGGTACATTATGCAATTAAACGATGACTCATTCCTACAAATATAGGGTCCATTCATGAATAAAGATTACACAAATTTATTGTTCATGACTGTGTTATTGCTCTCCTCTCTGTCTCTCTCTCTCTCCCATCCTACAACGCTTATTCCTTAGACAAATGTCCCGGACATATTCAGATTCAACACATATATACTGCCCAATTCCTATGTATTTGCACATTTACCACCTAAACTTAACTTTTTTACAATTATACCACCCAAATCTTTTGTTTCACATCACAAATATCACCATTTAAAGAGTGAAAAACACGTTTCTATATGCATGGGCAAAGTGGTAGGTCCGTAAAATTGATGTTTAGGTGTCAGATATGTAGATACATAAGAATTGAGTGATATGTATGTAAATCTTCATACATATTATACTCATTTGATTTATTTAATAAATTAAATTAAATACTAAAATGTAATACTAATTTTAAAATAATTATAATAGCTATAAATTTCATCATAATCAATTAATTTTTAAGACATCGCAATTTATAGTTCTATTTAGTGTGCTTGATTATTTGTTCACTATTCGATTAACATATAAAAGTTTGTGTATATATATATATATATATATCGTTTGAGCAATACATTGCTCCATAAATACATTCACATTAAATAGGGCTGTATAAATAGGGCTGCAGTTAAGTTAGGTTAGTTGTTTTAGGGTTTGTTTGATTTTAAGCACATGAAATTCATATTGATTACAATGTGGTGTAAAGTTAATGCAACATATTCTGAATAATTAGTGATTCGTGCAAGAAAATTTTTGGTGGCGAACAAAACTTGAGCTTTACAATAATTTTTTACCGCAAACATAAATAGAGATGAAAGAGAATCAAGTTTTCGAAGAGAAAAAAACTCTTAAAAAATTTCGTTTATTTTAATTTTATGCTTGTGCAAGATTGTTTGTGGTGTTTTACAGGTTTCAGGCCGTCAAACTTGCATCGAAGAGCAAGAAAATAATGAGGTCAAGGGAGCTAAACTAGCATTATAACACGTAGATATGACATAATTACATTGCATTCTCAAGGGAGCCAGCGTAACTACATCAGAATTTGGCATGGTGATGCTAGATTCAAAGTGGTTGGCACCGAAAAGTTGGTGTAGTCATGCCACCGCTAAGACCATTTGTGTTGCATGCTATGGCTTGGCTACACCAAAATTGGGCGTGGTTACACCTCCACGAGTTTTCTCAACTTGGTAAGAATTTTCATGTTGAATTTGGATGGGGCTTTAGAAAAGTAAGTTAGGGCATGACCTATATGGATGGAGAGACTTGGAGAAGAGGCGAAGAGTAAGCTGAGAAGAGTCTCCATCTTTGTTCTGGGGGTTTTCTTCCTCCTTTATAAGGGAGAAAGTTGTTAGGTGCTATTTTGCTCGAGTCATGAGAGGCATTGTGAGAGAGAGATGGAGAGAGTGTGTCTGCGGGAGAGAAATTTTGTGAAGTATTTTTCGTTGTACGAGGAAACTTGTTAGTATTGCAAAGGTATTCATACTTAGTTGTAAATTTGTATTCCTTCGTGCAATTATTTTCTTCTATGATTGCAATGAAATACTTCATTTTTTCAGACTTGGGCCATGTGTCTGATTTTTTTACATGATTCTGTGTTGTAAGATTTTGATGTTTCCCATTGTGTTATTAATGATTCTCCCCATAAATGTTATTTGCATGATGATTTGTTCATGTTGTTGTGTTAACGTTTAGCACTTAGTTTACTCCTGATTTGTTCTATTAAGATTTTAAAAACTCGTTTGATCTATGACTTCTAACCATCACTAATAGAATGAGTAGGTTACCACACGATAACCTAGTGGAATAAGCCTATTACCATTAAGGGATCGTAACCTCGACAGGGGATTCACAGAGTTTTGGGAAACACTACATGGTTAAGTTTCACTTAACTGTAATTTAGTTTCAAACTTTTCTTTTGACATAAGCATAGGCTAAGAAGATTATTATCTCTAGTTAACAACTATCATGATGGGAATTCATGGGAGCATGAGCCTTACTCTCTCTCAAGAACACTTATCTAATCTTAGCTGGTAGATGTGTTATTTTCTTATTTTCTATTTCATTTCACTCATTGTTTTGTTTAGGATTGTAGGATTTATTTCTTGTAATTGGGTTAACTAGGTTCAATATGTTAATAAAACTAGAGTTTCACCTATCCGTTTTACTTTTTAACTATTTTTTCATGGCATTGATACGTGAAATTGAAAATTCATATATTACTTAACACGTATGCTTGCATGCTCGATCGACTTGCGTTATAACAATTTTTGGCCATCAACAACATCTTAGGATATTACACCAATAGGACGAAACTTTGAGGCCAATAGACTAAAGTGGACAATATCTCGATGGGTGAGAGTTTGGGTCGTTAAAAATATTATCATAACATAACATCAACTTCAACATAAGAACTAAGTGACATACAAAATAATATCACATAAGAAAAAAGTACTACATGTTGGGAGCCAACTCTTGAATCCGTAGGAATCATCTTTAGAATCCTATCTTCCTAATGAATGATTCGAGGTTAAGAACATTAACTAGGATGTTAATTACTTAATTGGGGGGATTATGAAACCTCTTAAATAAAATAAATTTGAACATTTAATTATTGGGGTGCCTTTTGGAGTAATAATTATTAGAATTTTATCATAAAAGTCAAAGTTAGGCATGCCCATATGGGGGTTGTCTTGAGATTGATGACCTCTTGGTAAGTTGCACCAATGGGGCAAAAAAGTGAGTGATTGGGCCAAAGATAATAATATCTCGAAGGCTGAGAGTGACACAAAATGTAACATTTTGGAATTTTTTCATTGCGGTTGAGTTTTGATTACTTAAAATGGAACTAAAATAAGAGTTTTTAAATCTTCAAAATAATTTATTTTGTTTACTTTACTTCTAATCAAATACTTAAAAATTGAAAACCTTTATAATTGAATTGCAGTGCATCCAATCAAAAAACTCCTTAATGACTTTGTCTTTCTTTAGTTGAAATGACTTGATCTTGTCAATGAGTTCATTACAACTATAGGAATTTTCTTTTGATCAAGTCTAGGGCTGATTGCCAAGTTTAATCGGATGGACTCATTGTGCTGATCTAATAGAATGTGTGGACTTATTGTTGGCCCAAGTGATTTTTGATGTGCATACAAACTAATAAAATCTTATATTTGATCAAAAAATTAAATTTGAAAAAATAATTAAAATAGGTAATTTATATATATTAACACTTATAACTAAGGGTCCGCTTGGGACAACGGTGCGACACTGCACTGCTTCGATAAACTGTGTTTTGACAGACTTTTCAAAAAGCTATTGCTAAAATCAACGTTTTCTCACAACTTCTGGCTAGGTGCGATGTCAGCTTTCTAGCTGCAGTCTGACTAAAAAAAAAAAAAAATTGTAATCGCCACCGTAACTTTTTGAGCATCACATAATTATTGAGCAGCTTAACCGTTGCTTTTTAATAAGCTGCAACTGCCCAAAACGGAGCCTAAATCAACTAGTTTACATCTCAGTGAAAAATAATGTATTTATAAATAATTTACTCTTATATGTTGATAAATAATATTTATATAATAAAAAAACTAAGAAAAAAAGCATGCAATCTGTATTATGTTAATAATAATAATTAATATATCTGATGCATACCATTCAAGGAGGCAGCTTCACACGCTCATAATATATGAGAATGGGCGCCCTTCGTTTGGATAATTTTTTCAAAATTTATAATTAGAATAAATTATATTTGATTGGTTTAATTTAGCTATTAAAATATTGCATTGATTATTGATTATAATCATAACTTTATATGATTTTTAAATATTACTTTACTATTTTAATTTTGAAAAATTAAATGACAAATGAATGCTATTTACTATTTTATCTCTTCAAGCATTAAATCAATAAATTTATAAAGTCATATAAATAAATAAATGGTTTGAAGATGAATATTATTTTATATTTACTTTCATATAATAATTATAAATTTTAATACAAACTTATGGTATAATATATGTATATTTAATTTAAGTTGAAGATAATCAATTAAATTATGTTTTGATTTTTTCAAAATCAAAGTGATCAGACTACATAAAAGTTCAATATGATTCATTTTTGTAAGCATTTAATCAAAAGTAAGTGATTAATTAATTAACTAATAAGTGAAATCATTTAGATGGATGACTTGCAAACCCCTATAAATCACTACATTTTTATGCATTTGTCATGTTAAAATAATAAGATAAATAAAATAAGTCTACAATTATATATATAAATATAGTTATCATATAGTTGCATGTAACATCACAAATCACATTGATGTTAAGGGGGGGAAAGCTCTGCCCGTTGTTTTTAAATCATTGGGTGCAAAAGATAAGAATAGCGATGCTTTCCACGAGGATAATCTTTTAATTTTATCATGATTGTACGGAGAAGGCATGTGCGGGCCACTTATTAATGACATGATTATTATCTTTTTGATCCCGGATGATGTCTACGAGGAGATCTATTATACTACCAAAATAAATATTCATGCAGGAAGATTCATTTTAACAATCATCGGCGCAGCCAACTGTGATCTATTAGTAAAGCAGTTTCTTTGAAGGTTGTAAATTTCCTTAGGTCACGGGTTCGAATCATCCTCTGACCAGTTTAGCGTAACGAGGGTGGTCCTCGAATGATTAGGTACAAGAGATTGGCTTGGGGTTCGTGTAATAGCTTCAGATCATTTTTTTTAATATATATATATATATATTTATTAGTTAAAATTTAATATTTCAATTACCAATTCTTTAATTTAAAATTTTAGAAATTAGATGTGTGCATATATTTGTAGGTAATCTTGCTTAAATATGATAAATAAATATGTAAATATGAGTTAAAATAAGTTAAATTTATATGAATCCTATACTTATCATTATTTTGCTTGTTCAATTTTTTTTTAATTTAAAATGGCATCTAAGTAAAATGATAACATTAGACTCGATTCGATTTGTTTATTTATTTAAACTTGTATCACACTATTTTAACTCATTGATTTAAGAAAAATAAAATATAATAATTCTTTAAATATATCATATAATTTATATAAAAAATTATTTATGCTCAGCTCATTTATTAAAGGAATGAATCAAATGCATACTACTTAATGGTAAAAATATTACGTCATGACTCCTAACGTAGAGTTACGTTCGGATTGGAATTTACAGTTGTGTTACGAGAATATTTCATCTGTGTTATTTGTAAAAATGATGTGTTATTCGAGTATTATATGGTGTTATTCGATTATTTTGCAGCGTTATTGAAATATTTCATCGCGTTACTTGATTTGTAGCTATGTTATTCGGCATATTCCCTGTGTTATTTCAATTTTTCACTATGTTATTGGAATAACTCAACCACAAATCAAGTAATAAGGGGGAATATTTCAATAATACTTCAGCCCCAAATCAAGTAACGTGATAGAATATTCCAATAACACCGCAAAATACTCGAATAACACATCATTTTTATAAATAACGCGGATGGAATATTCTCGTAACACAATCAAATATTCTAATCCGAACGTAGCTCTAGGTTGGGAGTCCTGATATAATATTTTTCCCTACTTAATGAGCCACATATAAATTATATATAAATGACAATTATTTTACAAGTCCAATGCGTGGAGGATGCCTCGTAGTCCAAATACTTTAGCTTAACATATTACTAGAAGTATTGCTTGGCTTTTAAGCACTGTTTCATGGAAGAGTAAAAGTTACAACTTTTATGAAATTGCACAAAAAATCATGTCAAATCAAACCGACGGTCAAAGCAAGCACTCATCATCTCGAAAATGTAAAAGATTCGATCTTAATTATATTGGTTTTATAGGAACGCAAATTTTTGACCATGCAATTATTTTTACAAAAAGAAATAATTTGCTTAAAAAAGTCAAAAATTTAACAAAATAATTACATGGTCAAAAACTATTTATAAAAGTGGTGTTATTAACTCAATACTTATTCATAAAAACTCTTAAAATGGCACAATAAAGAATAAAAGTAATTAAGTAGCTCTCAAAAAATAATTTAGTATTTTAAGAGCCATTAATATTGATGTATGATGTTGAATACAAATTTGTCTATGGATTACAACCAACGAGTAGAATGTAAATTAGGAAGGGAGGAGGGGATGGGGGAGAGATAGGGAGGAGGGGAACAGTAATCAATCCTGTGTTATTCATAAAATATTTTCCCTATTTATAGGAGAGATGATTCGATGATGATATTGCATTTTTGCTCATGTTTGAAACTGTTCAGAATTATGGTATTTCTAATATTTTACATGAATGTGTTTATCGTCTGGCTACTTTCTGGCTCAGTCGATTAAAATTATTTGGCTTCAGGTCAACGAGATCAGCTCGGTCGGTTGAGCTTTGTCGGCATGAGATGATCGGTTGAGCTTTGTCGGCATGATGACAATACTTGATCCACGGTGAACTGCCTCTAGAGTGTTAATGGGTTGGTTGGAGATAATATGGAACTAGATGTTTCCTTAATCGACTCCACTGGAGGGTGGGCAATCGTATTGGGATGCACCTAGTCAAATAGAGTGAGTCTTTTGGTCTTCCATCAGTGGACCCTTTGATCTTCCATCAGTGGGCCCTCATAGCCGTACTTTTTTATCTCTTAGTCCGTTGGATCTCCTCGAGATTCATGTTGACACGTTTCTGATGTACATAAGCATTTACACGCGCCACGATCAAACTATTGAGAATTCGATAAAAATGAAAAATCGGTTGAGCTTTGTCGGCATGAGATGATCGGTTGATCTAGCTTGATGATGGGACAATACTTGATCCACGGTGAACTGCCTCTAGAGTGTTAATGGGTTGGTTGGAGATAATATGGAACTAGATGTTTCCTTAATCGACTCCACTGGAGGGTGGGCAATCGTATTGGGATGCACCTAGTCAAATAGAGTGAGTCTTTTGGTCTTCCATCAGTGGACCCTTTGATCTTCCATCAGTGGGCCCTCATAGCTGTACTTTTTTATCTCTTAGTTCATTGGATCTCTTCGAGATTCATGTTGACATGTTTCTGATGTACATATGCATTTACACACGCCACGATCAAACTATTGAGAATTTGATAAAAATGAAAATTACTTGTTGGGGCTATCATTAATTTTGAGGGTGTTTGACTTTTAAATAGATATGTTTAGGTGTTTAGGGTGATCTGTATGTAGTAATAATAATAATCAATAACTATTTTATTTTTCATTTGAAAAAAGAAAAAAATTATCAAAAAGTTCACTGAAATAATTAATCCCGACTGTCTATATGCAACAGTATAATAATGACTTTAATTATAATTTTCACTTATATTTCTTTATTTTACAATAGTGCCAAAAACTTGATCCTGAAGAAAGTAAAAATTCAACTTTTTAATTTATATAAATATTGAGATACTACGCAAGTATACGTATCGTTATCAAGTAATATAAGACTTTTTTATTAAGACCTGAATATCGAACCCACAGGAGAATACGCAATATGCACTTTTGAACAGTAACTTTCTATTCTAAAAATACAATTACTAAAACTACAAATATTTTTGCAGTATTAAAATTCAAATCTTTTTTGTATTTTTGATATTTTGACAAAACAGTAATAATTTTAAAAGTTAACTTGAGTTTATGTAAAAGAAAATTACTAAATTTGAAAAACATTTTTCTGCTTATCATGAATCGGCAATGAGTATAAGAATTATGTTGTGGTAGTAAGCAAATTGTGTTGTGCTAAATAGAAGCAATTATATTATTTATTATATTCTTTACCCTTATTAGAGATGCTATAAAGAACATTAACTAATTTAAAGTTTGAATAGTTCTGAAGATCGGTTAGGTAGAGAAGATACAAGCTCTCACTCTAGAGTTCCCTCGATTCCCTCCACCTGGGGGCTAACTCCTCATGTCAGTACCTAAAAATAAATCAAGCTGGGGGCTTTAACCTGTCACTTTAAAGTCCTCTAACTCTACACCCTTCAATGATTATTTCCCTATTTATTTGCACTAAATCATATGAATTACATTCTCATTCATACAATCTCATGTGATTCTTTCCAATTGTTGACTGAAACAATATCAGCCCGGTTCTTTCTCATAACAAATTTTAACATCTGAATTGGTCAAATCAAGAAGTAAATGAAATTTATGGAGTTAAATCATCACAACTTCTTACTTCTTCCAACATTAAAGATCAATACTCTCCACAACTTGCATCCAAACTTTAATTACTTATCATTTTAAGGACAAAGATAAAAAAACTACTCATAATTTCAAAAGACCTAGAGAAAACAAAACCACACTTTAGTTTAAAAGTAAAAATCATTGTCAAATAAACAAGAAGTCTCGATTAAAATCAAAAGTGTCAAATCAACAAGAAGTCTCGATTAAAATCAAAAACAATTTAAAATAAAAGATAAAAACTTATCTCAAATCATTCACCAAACTCTTAAAGTTGTTTTGAATTTCTTCTCTTTTACAGAAAAACTTATCTCAAATCCTTCACCAAACTCTTAAACTTGTTTTGAATTTCTTCTCTTTTACAGCACTTTAAACTCTCAAAATAAAACTAAAAACAGAAGGAAAAAAAAGTAAATTTTGTGTGGTGCTTGAATCTCTCCACAAAATTCTCCACGATCTTCTTCAAGCACTCTTTCCCTCTTCAAGCACCCCTTTCTCTCTTCAAGCATCCCTTTCAAATGTAAAAACATCCTTCTTTTATAAATCAAAACATCAAATGTCACAAGAGGCCCTTGAGGGAATTCACTTGCTATAAAAACACGACACGTAAGAAATGCATCGAAAAAAGTTGGGTAGTTGATGGGAGAGGTTTAAGGGAGATCATTAGCAAATGAGATGATGACAAGCAATACAAAGTGGTAGGAGGGGCGTGGTGAGAGAGATAGGCAGACATAAAATTTGAAAATTCTATGATTTGACTTTTAAATGCATAAAATTAGAGAGATTTGGAGGTATTATAAACATCATAACATTTTTCATGATATTCCTTTTGCTCTAAATCAAAACATCAAAATAAGTCCAAAGTATGAAAAAATAAACAATAGTAATAACAATAGCACAATATACCTCTAATACTAGCAACAAATTTAATAACCACCAAATAATTCAACTTATAATAAGAAGGCTGTCTTGTTGTCCGCTGTAAATATAATCAAACATTTGGCTATTTAGGATTATAAGAGTATATGAATATATTTGTATTGTGCTCCTTGAAATATAACCAAAATCAAGGTGGCCAAACCTAACGTTAAGTGTCAGAGGTAAAAACAATATAATTGCCTCTTGATGCAGAAGAACCAGTCTGCAATTGGAGCAGAAAGCTGAGGGGGGGAAAGTGGCAGTCGCCATCAGGAAAGAGCTCTAAAATTTGCTCAGGTCTCTTCTGATAGGCTCGTCAAATTCTCTGAAAGTGACAGGCCCAGAAGTAGTCTGTAAAAATGAAATTTACATGCATATCATTCAATTTTTATGTATTTACATATGTAATTTATAATATTGTGAAAATCAGACCAGACATTGAACCGGTAGAAGAAGAGATTCAATTTTCAAAGGTTAAATGTATTTTAAAATGATGATACATAATATTTACATCTCACTCAATTCATTTGTATTTAAATATCCAACACCAAAAATTCAATTTTAACATATCTCATTTTATCTATGCATGGAAATGAGCATTTCAATTTTAAAACTTATGATATGGATGATTTTGGTGGTATAACTGTATAAAACAATAGAATTTAGTTATTAGATATGTATATAAATAAAATTTGGTGGTATGTATGTAAATTGAATTGCTTTGTAATAACGATGTTTGCGATGTGATATGAGTGATTTGGATAGTGTAAATGTAAGAAATAGAGTTTAGGTGTAGATATGTAAAATACATCAAATTTGGTGGTATATATGTAAATGCCAGTGAACTGAAAGCCTTCAGAGAGTTCGGTTCATCCCGATTCTGGGCTGTTCTATGAGAGAGGACGAACAGGCCAAACTGGCTGGTCTGATTTGATTTTCTAAACACTGCCTTTGATACATAAATAAAGTGGCATATATGTAAAAATTAAGCTTTACATATACGCCACAATTTCGATAACAATAATTCTATTCAGAGCTCTTAATTGGTTCCTCAATTAATTGCTACAATGGTAAAAGCCATAAAAGTAGGATAGTTTGATTTTCAATCTCATAAAAATGAGGAGCATGCCCTATTCCTATGCATTTGCATATCAAACACCTAAATTTTATTTTTTACGATTATACCACCAAAATATTTCATATCACATCAAAAATACTATCGGTTTAACTTTACAAAAAAAGTGAAATGCACATTTTGTGCTTTTCAGCATAAGTAGTTAGAAAAATAAGTAAAAATTGAAGCCAGATGTGTAAATATATAAGAACTGAGTGCTATGTATGTAAATCTTCCTCTAAGAGTTTGCTTGGTTAAATGACAAGCCAAAAGTGGATAGCTTGAGTCAAACTAAGGATGAGCTTAATCTTGGCTTAAATCAAGTTAAATTAGGACAATATAAGATCAAATCAATATATATACAAAAATACAAAGAACAATGAAATGCGACCGTTTTAAAATTACTAAACACAAAAAACTTTGCATTTTAATCATTTGGTAAAAAAATTATTTTACATACGGATCTAATCTTAGCTGGATGTCACCTCCCAAAAGAGCTTTTTTGAGAGGTGACAAGTGGTATCATAGCAGATTACTGTTTGTCAGGTGTGTTGACTCTCTATGGTTCAACTGAGAGGTGACAAGTGGTATCATAGCAGATTACTGCTTGTCATGTGTGTGAACTCTCTATGGTTCAGTGGGAGCCCCGGTGAGGTGGAGCCGATTCGTGATGAGGGCGTCACGTGATTGGGTGGAGGAGAATGTCACGGACAAAAAACCCCACATCGGCTAGGTGTAGGGCCGAAAAACATTAATGAAATCCTAGGCTGCCCACCATCCCGAAGAGCTCTTTTGAGAGGTGACATGAAGATCTCTTTGAAACCATGCAATAATGGAATAGCACCACCAAAATGCTTATTTTATATGGTATTTTAATGAAAAATGAAAACATAATGACAAAGCTATGACTTTAACCTATCTAATTTTGTGCCACGTGATCCATTTCTCACTCACACAACAACCCATTTGTATTTTTTTAAACATACATCATAGAAAAACTTTATTTGCACGAGTGACCGAATTAATTAAATAATGTCAATATATTAAAATTATAATTTTAAAATATTATTATTTATCATTATTTCGATAAATTTTTGTCATGAACTGCAATAAAAAGTTACAATGAACAAAGTCAAAAAATGCTTTCACAAGGATAATTAATTTATATGAAAAGCAATTAGGTCATAATAGCTGAATGCAGCATAAATTTTTTATTGATTATTTAAAAAATAAAAAATATATTACTGCTGAACTATTTTTCTCTTTAACTGTCTTGTAGATACATTTAAAAAAAATAAAAATTCCATTTATTATAAAAAAATCTATCACCAAGCTACTAGCCTATAATGAAGGAAAAATTATTCGATACGGACACCGCATGCAGAGATATTGTATTGATCTACACCGTAAATTACTGAGCTCCAACGTCTGATAAAAAAAATTTAAAAAAAAATGGGCCCACCGAAATACATCTTTACAGTGATCGACGGTGTAGTTCGGACACCGCATGAATAATTTTTCGTAATAAAGAGGTTATTTTTATCCTTCTGTTTAATAGAAGTAATCATAACTTATTTATTAAGAAACTATCAAAAATTTCTTTTACATTTTATCTTTTTAATTTTTTTTCCCAAATTTACACGTATTTTACAGCTTGTGTAAAAGAACAAATGAAAAAACAAAAAATCCATGGAAACATACCTAATTAGTAATAGCAGTGCTGAATTAGGAAACAATGAGTTGATCGCAGTAGTGAAAAGAAGAAGTGATATTGGCTCGGCTCAGTCTTGACGGAAAGGGTCGGTGGCGGCGCCGCACCGGTGCCGATATTCGACTGAGCCAACCCAATATCCTTTCATCTCTTCACCTGCAGCTCCAAGCCGTCTGATGATGATTCATCTCTCTATCTACTCTCTTCCTCTAGATGCGGAGTACACGTGAATTTTGTTGTATTTCTTCCGAGTGAGGGGTACGTAAATGCGAATTTTGTTATATTTTGATTGCATTGATTGTGTTGATATAACCAATACAACCAAAACACAACAGAATTCATGTATAGAATCCGCACTTACTAGTTTTTCCTACCCCCTCCTCCATAGTTGTGTGCTATGATCTCTCTCTTTCTCTCTAGCTATGAGGAGCCCTCTGTCTCCCTCTCTCTGTGCTTTCTTTCTGCAATTGGAAGCTCTGAGGGGAAGCTCATTGCTTTAATAGACAAGAAGAACGGACAATAAAGGTGGAGGACAAAACCGACTTGATAGGAATTATGGGAGATTTTCTATGCATAATTTTTTAATTCTAATGAAAATATAGTTCGGAGTTTTTTATGTTAACAATAATGACGACTCTCTCATCAAACTTTGAATATTTAAACTCTTTCATTCATTGTGAATATTTTAAAAAAAGGCCATGATTTTCACCCATTTGAATTGTTCCTTATTCCCTGTACATCTTAACTCATATATATATATATATATATATATATAAAGATCGAAGTTATCGTAGCCTTACCCTCACTTTTGTTTAATGACCAAAATGCAATGGTTATCTATAATTTTTAGTCTCATGGTCGATAAAGCTTAAGTACAATTTAAAAAATTATATTTAAAAATAATTTGATTTTTCTTAGAAGAAAATTAAATGTTTGAGTTATATAGCACCTAAGCAATTTTTAGTCTCATGGTCCAAAAGAAGGAGAGTATAACAAATGAGTGTCCGCCGATAGAAGATTAAGAGGTGCAATTTTACGAACGAAAGTAGCCTCCCGTGCCAAAGTTGAAGACCGACCGAGCCAGGAGAAGTATAAAAGGATGATTGATAGATTTAGATCCAAAACGATCAGACTAAAACAAGAAAGATAAACAACCGAGCCAACCACTACAACAAAACTGACATAACACACCAACCTACTTTCTGGTAGATTTAACATAAGGAAGGACTCAGTTCCTCAATATCATCAACTCCACATCAAGGATAAAGAATTGATAATACAACATAGTCTTAAAGACATCCCACAGACTCTCCTTGTTGAGGAATGAGTTACTTAGCAGGTTAAGATGATTCATCCTCTGCCCGATAGTTTAGTCTCGTTCCGTCGACATGAGCTCCTCATTCAGTGATTGAGGGTCGACAGCCATACTAGATCAATCGATCCACAAAGCCAAGTTGATCGAATAATTCATGCCTACCCGAGCCAATCAAACTTAGCACACTAGCAAAGCTGGCTGAGACTGGCCAACTCAACCTGCTTTACCAACTCGAAGTTAAACAAGCTCAGTCGACCAAACCAGAGGTGCTAATATATGTAAAATGCTCATAATATCTTATATAATATCCATTAAAATGGGGGCTGAAATGTGATATCACCATATTGTACCCTCTTTTATAAATAAATAGATCATTTTATGATAATATAGACGATATACTCTACATATTAATGCTCATGACTATTCACTCCTCTTTCTATCTCTCTCTCTCTCTCTCCTTTCTTTCAATTTAATTCTTGGGGTATGATTCATAGAGAAATCAGAATTCAACGGATCTTAAGATCACTTGGACAAATTGTTTCGATCAAAATTTGTTTGATTTTTATTTATCTATTTATCTTTTTCTTTATGATAGTATTTCTTATGTGATATGATCGAGTTGGCATGTATAAATGTAAATAATAAAATATAGGCGTTATATATGTAAATACATAGGACTAGAGTGATATGTATGCAAATGCCTCTTCTTTTTTCACATGTGCATTAAAACAAGTCCATGAATGCACAAGTTTAATGAACCTATTTGCTTGAGATGATCTTGATGATTATAAGCTCATTTAATTAGACCCTCAACCAAAACATGTGCAAATGATTTGGCAAAGAGAGTTGAACTGTTCGTAATGTTTGAATTGAAAAGGCTATCTTTCTGAAATTATTTTACCTGACAATTTCTACATAAAATATTGGATAAATTCTGAATCTGCTGAGCCTTTTTTTTCTTTTGGCTCATTCTTACTTGATTTTCAATACTTATTTTGTCAACCATTGTGTTGAAGGTGTTTGCATGAAAATATAAAAGATGGCCATGGATATCATCAAGTCCATTTAAGAATTTTTTTAAGCAGAAATTGTAGGTCAGACTGCCATGACTTGGAATTTTTTTGAGATGGTAAAGATAATATGAGAGTTGATTGATTAATCATATATTATCTTTTATCTTAATATAAGTTTAATTGTTAAATAATTCATCCTCATCAAATCTTGATCAAGCTAGATCCTTGACCAAAATTTTCTCCATTTTTTTAATCCAATTAAGTGTAATTCATTCCATCTCTTATGGGTAGAGCTACAGTGGAGGCACGGGGGGATTGTGCATGTAAGCCCAAGTCATGTTGTCACATGAGCTGAATCGCACAGAGAAACTATTACATGTGGATGAGCTGCGTTTGGATTAGGTTTGGATGGTGGTTTTTTTTGTAGTATTTATGGTAGCTTTGGTAGTATTATATTATAATAATACCACAATACTACCAATATTATCATGAATACCATTAGTCGTACCTACCATGTCCACATGTGATAATTCCCGCTCAACACAAATGAAACATATTCTTCTCCTTTGTGTGAATCGCTTACCAATAGACAAAGCCATGCGACTGAGTGGCGCAACTCTTTTAGTCATGATTTGCAACAAGCGAGAGCTATAGCATCATGAAGCTTCTCAAAGTTAGTTGCATCACTCCTCTTGACCTACTCCTTATTTTCTAACACAGCCATCGTCGAGTCCTTTGAGGAGAAGATTATTGTATCCATCTTATTCTTTCAACTAAGCAACAAATTAAAGTGTCTCCTCCCATTTCTTTTAACTATGAGGTCTACATAGATAAGGCCCATCTGAGTGAGAATTTGATAGGTTTATAATCATCAAACATTAGAGAGTTTGTGGGTAATTTATTTTTCATCTCTTCCTTTCTCATAATTTAGATTTACATGCATACTAAATAAGGTTATTTGTCACATCTAACATCAATAATAATAATAGTTAAGACTCGATGATTTGTACAAGGCCTGGTTATAATTTATAGTAAGTTCTTCGAGGCTTATTTTAAACGAGCTTTTGTAAGTAAACTCTATCTTATACTGTCTACATTAATATATTATCGTGTTAATATTAATTGAGAGCTCTTGACGTATAATTTCCACCAGTTGTATCATATTCAAACCTTAGACAAGCAAGTTTCAACCTTGCACGTCTCAAAATATCTATTAAAGCATAAAAATATACTCCTTCGTTAGGGGTATTATTCTTGTTGTTTATATTACATATTTCTATTATTTTGTATGTTTATTAGTTATGTCTCAATATACCTTTGTTGAATGATAGTTTTATTATTCACATTGAATGTTATTTGTTGATGATATGTAGAATATGTAAGCTATTAGAATGACAATGTTATCTTTGTTTTATGTCCTTTGTTATGGCTAGTTGGACCCATAGGTCCTCAAAAAAATATTAGATTATTTTCATGTGATTAGTGATATATCCTTGTTTCATGGTGCATTAAAATGTATGTATGCATGCGTGTATATATGTATGCATGCATGTATATATATGCATTCGACAGTTGAATTTTATTGATTTAATGGAACTATATATTATATGTAATTTATTGCCGCGTTCAAGGGAGTTAATTATGGAACTATATATGCAATCAAGCTCGTGAAAATTAGGCCGGACATCGAACCGGAAGAAGGTTCAAGTTTTATTGGTTCGACCGGGTTTGAACCATGACATAATAAATATAAAATTAATTAAATATAAACTAAATAATGCAATAACAATATAATAAATTAATAATACAATTTCTCTTGGGCTCGATTTGTAAACGAGCAGAACACGGATAAATATTTTCTCACTCGTGTTCGGCTTGTTCGGCTCGAAATAATTAAATAATAATATTTATTTATATCTTTTTATATTAAATTTTTATATGTATCAAACAAATGCTAATTTTTTTTTTAATTATTCAAAGGGTACATTTGTAAAAAATAAAAGTTTAGATGTTTGATATGTAAGAAAATAAGACTTCAGTGGTATGCATGTAAATATTCCTAAATATATAAGAAATACAAGTTTAGGTGTTAGATATGTAAATAATTAAGATTTGAGTGGTATGCATGTAATCATTCCTAAAATTATAGAATGTGGTGCATATAAGGAAAAGTTCTCCTTACTACATTTAGTCCCACATCGGTAGTTTTCCATTTTGCATATCTCTGTAAAATGAAGACTTAGGTTTTCATGCATTTCTCAAAAATATTCTGCATATCTCAAAATTCCACATTCTTGATAACTGTAATTTTTAATATAAATATTCATGGATTTCCAAAAATAAATAAATAAATAATTAGAAACGTATTTCAACTTAACCGTACCCGGTTCTCTGGTTGAACCGCCTATTAAGTCCGGTTTCGGCCGGTCTGATGCAAAAATAGTTTTTAGTTTGTCCAGAGC
>NW_018165095.1:35580-36843 GCF_001263595.1 Phalaenopsis equestris
TTTTTTTTCCCTTTTAACAAACTCTTTAAATTTCCCCATAATGTGATGGTGTCCCGGAGTTGGTGGTTCGAATATGGTGGCAATAACCACGCCGTCAGCTGCATGCCCGTATTTTAGTGGCTCATAAGTGAAGGAATGTTGACGGTAGTGAGGGCCACGAGGAAATGACCCTGAGAAGATGGCACTGGCCTTGTGATGGCAGTGCCAACTCAAGATAATAGTGGTTCAGGGCTTTTTGCATGTGGTCTATCGATGTCATTTGGGTGACAATAGTCTAGTGGTGACGACGGTTGGTAAATGATGATCACATAATGAGGTCAGTAATGGTGGCATTGTCTTTTGTTAGATAATAAAAGCTCATAATTTAAGTGGGATACAACAACATCAATTGTGCGACATTGGTTTGTCTGTGATGGTGTACCACAAGCGCAGTAGTTGCTCACTAATAATAATTTGGCCCTTTGGTTACCTTATAATAGTGCCCCGCCATGGAGGTAGCCCAACAACAATGGTCCTGTAATGGTGGTGGCCCAATGATAATGTTTCCATGGGTATTAGTGGTTTGGTGGTTATAGTGATAACTGCTTAGTCAGCTAAGCATCAATCCAATAATAATGGATGCACTCAATTGCCATCAATGGATGATGATGATATAGTGATATTAGCATAGATGGTTATCCAATAATGATGGAAGTGAAGATAGCATAACCATTGGCCAGACGCTTGCAGTAGAAGTCCAGAGCTATCAGCCATGCAATGATGATTTGATGATGATGATTGTGGGCGAACATAGATGATTAAGTGATAATGATGGTTTGTTGGTCCAACATAGTGAAATTATGTCATAATAATGGTGGCAATTTGATAATAAAGGTGTAACATGAAGGCAGCGATGGCCAAGTAGCAATAATCTAGTGATAGTGGTGGTGTTAGTCAGGTAATGATGATGGCCTGAAGAAGTTAGTCTAACACACTAATGATGAGTAGATGGCATTGACATTGTGTCATAATAGCAGTGTCAGCTTGGTAATGGTGGTTTGAAGGTGATACTATATCGTAATTGTGGAGGTGGCCTAACAATAATAGTTTGGCACTGAGGCAACCTGACAATAGTGCTCTAGCATGGTGGTAGCTTAGAAATAATGATCCTATGATGGTGGTGGCCTTATGATGGCAATGCATCATGGTGATGGCTCAACGTCGACTGAGAGAAAGTGAGCCAATAGTGTCGTCCACCCAGCAATGTTGGTATCAAATTCTTTT
>NW_018165095.1:37223-37879 GCF_001263595.1 Phalaenopsis equestris
GATATGACATTCGCTCTTTGTGAGCTGAAGTCAATCAGAAATCAAGACATGAGTTGAGTACCACTAACAAAATCTTGTTACTGATATCCCTTTTGAGTGGTCGAGTACCCAAGGAAGATGCATTTTATGGATCTTTGTGAGCTGAAGTCAAGACATGGGTTGAGGCGAACGGCGTGGATTTCATGTGATTCGAATAGGAAAAAAGTGTCAGATCCTCATATGTAGTGATCCCTATCATTGTCGTTGCTGTACGAGATTGGAAGTTTTGAATGTCTCTATTATTGTGATCTCATCGCTGGTTTCTAGAGGGAGTAAGGCCTTATGCTCATGAATTGCACGTGATGACAAAGAGAATCTAGTGTGGGAAGTTGCGGCATGGGAAGAGATAAGAGGAAATGGAATAGTGGATAGACGAAGTTTTCGATTATCAGGGGAAGAATCACAGCGGAAACCATCAAAATTGGGGCGAGGCTTTCATGTAATGTTTATGAGACAAAGCCAGAGATCATTGAATGGGGGCTTGGCTTCTTGAGTTAAGTCATGCAAACCACACAGGCGGGAATAGTTGCTGGGTGGGCATGAGGCTTGCAAATTTTAACTTGAAATTAATTAAGTATAATTAAATTCAATTAACACATGTATAGTTTTTAACTATT
>NW_018165095.1:37979-38734 GCF_001263595.1 Phalaenopsis equestris
AACTTTATGTGTTGTATCTTTCTATGCCTGCACCAACGATGGGGCTCCAGCCAGGGCGACACCAGCGATGCATCCACCCGCCTCATCATCATCTCGCCAGAGATATCACTGCTATATTTACTTCCTTAAATTAAGAATTATTTGGTTTTCTATTTTGTGTTATTTCGTATATCTCCTAATAATTAATATGAATTAATTAGTGGAGATATTATATGATATATCTTTCCTTTCATATCATTTCCTTTTTATTATTTTTCTTATTATAGAGTTATTGTAAGGGTTATTTATACCCTTGTTCATATCAATGAAATAATAAAGTATTCTACATAATTTTGAGTTTTAACATGGTATCCGAGCGAGGTTTCGTACCCTAGCCACCGGTCCTTTGAGAATTGTCGGACTCCCTTCCTGCCATCCTCTGTGCAGGAAGGGAGGGACACTCATCTTGATATTTGAAACGACGATTTTTTCTTCTTCTCCAAATCCCTAATTCCTCACCTCCTCGTTAGGTTGCAGAAGTCATGGAAAGAATTACAAAGATGTGCTCCCGTGAGTTTGAACCATCTTCGAGTGCGCATTGGCTTCAACTTCAGCAGCATGGTCGTCAAGCCTCCAGCCAGCAATAGTGGAGGGAGCGATCTTGACATCGAATATGACACCGATGATCGCCATTGTGGTTCCCCCCCGCATCAGCACCGACTTAATTCTCCACAAGATGTCCATCCCCGTGATTCTCCGTTGTCCAGACGACGCAG
>NW_018165095.1:39054-39705 GCF_001263595.1 Phalaenopsis equestris
TTTCCCTGCAAAACTTAAAATTTAGCGAAGTCTAAATCCAACAAATTCAGCCAAGCCTGAATCTCTCTTTGACGTCGAAACATACGACAGACAAACTGAAAAATTCAGCCATGCCTGAATCTAGCATATTCAATAATTCAAACGATTAATTTTTCTTCACTACTCAGCAAGTTAGGAATTATTAACATACATTCCAAACTTGAGGGGGAGTGTTAAGAATTATAATAAGAAATAATTTATTCCTATAAGAAGTTATGAGGAATAAGTTATTTCCTTAATATAAGGAGATATTTCCTTTCCTATTTTATATTTACTTCCTTAAATTAAGAATTATTTGGTTTCCTATTTTATATTATTTCGTATATCTCCTAATAATTAATATGAATTAATTAGTGAAGATATTATATGATATATATTTCCTTTCATATCATTTTCTTTTTATTATTTTTCTTATTATAGAGTTCTTGTAAGGGTTATTTATATCCTTGTTTGGGTTATTTATATCCTCGTTTATATCACTGAAATAATAAAGTATTCTACATAATTTTGAGTTTTAACATATTGTGTAAGCGAGGTTTCGTACCCTAGCCACCGGTCCTTTGAGAATTGTCGGACTCCCTTCCTGCCATCCTCTGTGCAGGAAGGGAGGGC
>NW_018165095.1:39769-42918 GCF_001263595.1 Phalaenopsis equestris
ACGCACGTTACTCTACGTGCGTAGTACTGATGTAATATTTTTTTTTTTCCTTTTTTTTCCTGTATTTTCATAATTTGTGAGAGGTCTTTATGGAATGTTGAGTTCTGAGATATTAAAAGATGGGGAATAAGAAGGCCTAACGGAAGCAAAGACTTTAGAGTGTCATGTTAACATTGTGAGCTTTGTAATTAAGTAGTTCTAGTTGTATTCTGTTGAGCGGTTGTTTATTTTAGAAAACTTGTTTTTAACTTCTTATTTTCTGAAACCATATCCAAACATTATTGGCATGAGCTTCATATGCTTGGCATGCCCATTCATTAACTATTTCTGCCCACCTCACTCTTATGACATTATCACCCCATTCTATGACGACTTACTTTCACTACCTTAACGGTGCCTTAGATGGGTCATTCTTTACTGCTCTCATCTTGTATAGTTCAAGCTGAATCTTATTATTGAGGTGCTGTAGATATGTTAGTTAACCAATAATGTAGATAATAAGCTGGAGTTGAATTTAGAGTTCTTTTGAGTGATACATTTCATAGAAAATTGGGAAGTTTTGTATGACAGTCTTCTGACACTGTGATTTGTATTCATAAGATTGATTTATGGCAATGACTAAAGTCTTGAGTTTGTGCAGTCTAGTTGAGAATGATAAGATTGCTTGTATGGTCACTTCTGGGATGAGTAAGCTGAAGCTTGAAATGTGTAAATTAAGGATAGTTTGGGATTGTAGCCTACTGCTTTGTTGTTGGTATAATTAAAAGAAGTGAATGTGATGGTGATATAGAGGAATGTGTCAAACACGGATATGGCCACGACACGGCTTTAACATATGTTAGACACTGCAAAAAGTGTCAGATTTAAATAATATAAAAAAAAGAGAAAATGTGCAAGACAGAAATAGAACACACACAACAGACGAATGTCCTAAATTAATGAATTAAAAATTTATGAAAAATATTTTTATGTTTGCATTTATAAAATATATGTTTTCATGTAAAATTTAAGAAAAATTTAAATACATATTAATCATTTTTTATGTATTTATGTATATGACATCTAAACTTCAATTTTTACGTATATGTCGCCTTACATATATATGAAAATACATATTTCACTTTTTAAAATTAAAAAAAAAGTGGTATATTAGATGTGAATTGAATGATTTGATGACATAAAAGAAAATTCAAAATTTACGTATCAGATATGTAAATACACAACAATTCAGTATCGAAGAAACTAATGTTTATTTTATTTCTTTTAATGAATAGATGATTAAGAGGACTTAAATCTTGATATAATACAAAATAATATATACTTACTTTTATACATTTTGATTATTTTTAAATACAATTTAATTTGTTCTCAAAGATAAAAATTAATATGTATATATATATATAAATTATTTCAACCAAAACATGAAACGAAAGTGATGCGATGTCAAACGAGCTCTTAGTTTTTAAAAGTTAGTATTATTGAAACTTATTAATTTTTCCATATTATTCTTAATATTTTTGTTTATTTAAATTATATATATATATTTTAATAATTGTTACTCTAATGACATGCATGACCTGTATCAGTATCTGCATCCTCTATCTTCAATAATAGACTTGTTTCATGTCCCTATGTTTGTATCCGTGCAAGATAGCATATCACTTATGTATACTTTTGGAAATTATTAAGAAGTTCTTTTTATTATTTTTTTGGAGAATTAAATAGTTCTAAATTTATATGTCTATTATTAATGTAATTTCACTCTTGTTTAATTGTTTGAATCTCTTCCTTTAAATTATTTATTTCAATTTTTAAATCAGTAAGCATAAGACTGGATTTTGTTTTTTGAGAGAAGCTCTTTTGTAAACTTTCTTCATAATATTGATGTTTGTCTTTAATTTTTTCCATTTTTTGTAATAAGTGTAGTATTTTTTTCTCTAGTTTAAATTGAGAAAGGAATTAAATTATTTGATATTTGTGTTTATTAGTTAAGTTAAATAATCCATATATTTCTAATATGTTTTTATAATATTTGATTTTATCACAATTATCATAACAAACACCATCAAAATCAAGATCTATAAAAGAATAGCTTTCTGGCACAGTTTGGTTAGATTCACTATTTTGAAGAAGCTTGTGAAGTGTTTGTCTAAGTTTTTTTTATGGATATTAATCTCATTTAATTTCTTTTTAAGGAGACATTGTCTGAGATTTTTATTTTATTTTTAGGTGTTGGATGGTTCGCTGCAAATAAATTGTTCGTAAAATTCACCTAGTTGTTTTTCTAGCATTCTTTTTTGTTTAAGTTGCTATTTAATTTAACTTTTGAGCAACTGTCTAAACTTATTTGGATACAAATATTAAAGTAATCTATCATAATTAAGGACATCGTAAAAAATTTGACCATTCGGGATTTCTAAAGTAATCATCCCTTTTATGGTACTAACAGAGAAACACTAAGGTACACGTGCACGTAAATGAAAAATGATGTTGATACTAAAGTACCTTAACTGTTATAATCCTTAGACGGTGCTCCTGTGACAGTACAACTATAAATAATATAGATAAATTATTGATATTTAAAACACCTTCATTATTATGAAATATCATAAGTGATTATATTCATAAGCTAACAAATATTTTCTTACTGATTTATTAAGCACATAACTTTTATGCATATTATTTTTACTTTTTTTGTACTACTATAGTTTAAAAGTATGAGTATTTACTAATTATGATTAGTTCACTTCTATTTTAATATAATATTTCAGGTTTAATTAAGTGATTTAAAAGATGAACGATAAAAGTAAAAATATTTATAAAAGACACGGACAATTAGTAAGAAGGTAATTTTAATTGTACAACTTTAATATTTATTTTTAAATTGTTATTTTCACCCACAATTATTGAACTAAGGTAAAATGACACTTTTGTAATGTGGTACCGCTCACCTACCACATCTCACCTATCGCTCACCTACCACATCTCACCTACCGCTCACCTATCTCTCACTTACTGCTCTCTTGCTACTATAAATAGAGAGGGTGTGAGGCTTATGAGAGCAAGGGAGGAGATCTTAAGCTACCACAAAGGGGGAGAGAATAGCTATAGAGTTAGAGAGGAGGAGAGCATCTTGAGGCCTTGTATCA
>NW_018165095.1:43040-44358 GCF_001263595.1 Phalaenopsis equestris
GATCGAACCACGTAAACGATCTGTGTTTGCTTGTGTTCTTTGCGTTTCATTTCTATGCCAGGAAGTATATATCTCATAACATATATAGTAGTTCTTCATTTATTAAAATTGTAGTTATAGAAACTAAAAATAGAAAAATTTTATTTCTCAACATTTGACCATTTAGTTGTATTCTCCTTGATTAATTTCAAGTTCTGGGCTGGATCATGACAAGAAAGTTCTTGATCTTTTTTTCCCAAGAAATTATTGAAAATGCTAACAATGACAATGGAAATGATAAAGCTCCAGGTCAGTGATTTTCTGTTTTCCTAAATGGCTGCAAGAAATTGTTGAAAATGTTTTCCTGAAGGTGAAAAAAAACTGTTTTCCTGAACAGTCACAATGGAAATGATAAAGAAATTGTTGAAAATGCAGCAAAAAAAGGTTTTGTTTTCCTGCAGGGCAGCAAGAAGGAAAGAGAAACAATGCAGGGAGTAGAAAGCCATAATTCAAAGTAAGGAAAGCAACAAGAAGAGTAGCATTGGGGACAATCTGGAGTGGATTCTCGCCAACTACAACAAACAAAAATCTGAAACCCCAGGAACATAAATTTGTGTAAAAAAATCTGAAATTGTTAGACAACAAACAAGATAAAGGCTGAGGAATCTTGGTATCAATGAGCCAAAGCTTTGATACCAAAATGGTAACGAAAAAGAGGTATGGGTGCATAATTCAACAAGAAAATGGAGAGAAAATGCAAAGAACAGAAATTCAGAAACAAGAAATATAAGGAAATAGAACACTAAACACAAAAAGATACAAGATACAAGAGTTTCTTACCCTCGTAACCGATCGGGATACAAAAATCACCTCCCGAATGATTGATGACGACCGCGGGAGACAATTTCCAACACATAATATTGTGGTCGGAGATTCGTCCCCATCCGATAACCACCAAAGGAGCCAAATCTCTCACAACACTCAAATGAACCCCCAAAGACCTTGTAATACAACACAAGGCCACCTATTTATAAACAACAAGGACCCCTTATTACAAGGGTGTCATTCAAATAGAAAATACTTAAAAACAAAAAAAAAACTAAAACATAAAAATTGAACTTTAACATGATGTGGACAACACTCGTATTGACGCTCCTACATCATTCTTTTGGATTAATATTAAAACACTTCATATCACACACGAAGGAGATCCGGAAAGGAAATGGTGTGAACCTGCTCACATGTGTAGGAGGAAGTAGGAGCTTGATTGCTCGGAGAGCCTATGCAAACGATAAGGAGTGTGTCATATATATATATGTCATATATATATATATATATA
>NW_018165095.1:44368-57619 GCF_001263595.1 Phalaenopsis equestris
TATATATATATCTGTGTGTGTGTGTGTGTGTGAAAATAGTTTGGGCCACATTTGGAAAATATAATAAAATTTTACTTTATTTTTTTCACTCCAACCAAATACTTGGAAATTGAGACACCCATATTTATATTACTTTACATCCTTTTTTCAGCAAACCAAATAACCCCTTAGTTGTTTTATTATCATGATGAATTTCTTAATAACTTAAGGATCATTATTAATTTTATCAAATGCAAAATTTTCTAAATTTTAATTTTTTATTATTTTTTAAAATAGTAGACCTAGAAGGGAGATATATATTGTTAATAATATATCCTTGAGTAGTTTGTCATTTCCTAGTCATCATGACTATTTTAATTTCTTAGAACCAAATAACAAAAGCAATGGTGCATTTTCTTGATGGTCTAGAGAAGATACAAGATCAATCGGAGAAATTTTAAGATAGCATCACAACATTGTTTATACTGCACCACAATGTTATATGGATTAAAATGAGTTAAGAATCAGAGAGTGCAATTCTATAATATAGTATTTTATCGACGAAGCGCTACGTAATTGGTGTCATTGTGTTAGTAAAATAACATCACAACGCTAGCAAAGATAGAAAAGGACCAAATATCCGACACCTTGGCGCTACAATACAAAACCATTAGGAAAGACTTCATGATTGAGAAGAAAGCGCCACAAAAACAATTTGGAATGCCACAATTCCGGAAGAGACCAATTTACATAATAATATAGAAAACATAGCGCCGCAACACTATAAATTGACTTCACGGTGCTACTCTACAACGTCAGAATGCAACAATTGGCCAGTGAGTTTTAATCAAGCATTTTTGAATGAGATCGAGTTATAGTAATGATTTTGAGGGAGATAGAAAAGGACCAAATATCCGACACCTTGGCGCTACAATACAAAAACCTTTAGGAAAGACTTCATGCCTGAGAAGAAAGTGCCACAGAAATATTTTGGAATGCCACGATTCTTGAAGAGACCAATTTACATAATGATATAGAAAACTTAACGCCGTAGCACTATAAATTGACTCCACGGTGCTACTCTACAGCGTCACAATGCGACAATCGGAATGCCACGATTCTTGAAGAGACCAATTTACATAACAATATAGAAAACTTAACGTCGTAGCACTATAAATTGACTCCATGGTGCTACTCTACAGCGTCACAATGCGACAATCAACCAGTGAGTTTTAATCAAGCATTTTTGAATGAGATCAAGTTGTAGTGATGATTTTGAGGGAGATATAACTGTCAAGAGGAGAAGATGAGAAATTAAGCTAAGGGAGTATAGTGTGTTAGAGTGAGTTTTGGAGTATGTAAGTAGAAAGTAGGCTGTGAGTGAGTTAGTGTCATATGATATAGAGGTTAAATGAAAGGAGAAGAGTGCACAAAAGACGAAAAAAAGGAATCAGATTAAAAAGATTGAAAACCTATTCTTCAATTTTTATTTTTATTTTTAATCATTTAGTGTGGTTTTCAATGCTTGAGTCTTACTTTTTTCTTTGTTATTCTCCATGCATGTGAATTAAGAGTTTGACTTTGAAATTATGATAAACTTAGAGCACGCTATATACTTGTTATGCTGATTTCAAGGAATAAAAATATCTAGTTATTTTGTTTTTCTTTGGATCTATAAGATTATCTCTTATAGGAATGTCTCTTTATAATTTGATATTTGAAAAGGCTTGTTATTTACTATTAGAATTAAAAGATAAAATTTTTTTGGCAATTAAGAAATTTAATTACAATTTAAAAGTTTTTTGGTATGATTAGAATTAAAAGATCGCTATAGTTAAATGAGTTGGAAGAAATTAGACTATAAGCTATGAAAATTTCAAGATTTTTAAAGAACAAACTAAGAAATGGTATGATCAAAAGATTGTGAAAAAGCAATTTGTGCCTGGACATAAAATTTTGCTTTTTAATTCAATTTAAAATTATTTCTAAGAAAATTGAAGTCCTGGCGGTTAGGTGCATTTACTGTGGTAAAAGTCTACCTTATGGAATTATGGATATAGATGACATGAAAAATACCCATATTCTTAAGATTAATAGACAGAGAATAAAAGTTCTTTAAGAGGGATTGTAGATTGCCAAAATAATTCAATCAGTTTAATTCATCCAAAT
The DNA here is from genome assembly GCF_001263595.1 of Phalaenopsis equestris. Lineage (NCBI taxonomy): Eukaryota > Viridiplantae > Streptophyta > Magnoliopsida > Asparagales > Orchidaceae > Phalaenopsis > Phalaenopsis equestris. The sequence goes on from NW_018165095.1 coordinate 46,517, forward strand.
TAAAGAGCATAGCACAATCAGCCTAAGCTTAACATTGTTTGGGAGTCAACCTAAGATTTCTATGATATTTTGCTGTGTTTTTATGTTTTTGCTGAGTGTGAAAAAAGTTATTAAATTTTTTGTTGTAGAGACAACACCTATGTTCTAATTAGTTAACACCATAGTGCTAATTGTGTAGCAACGCAATGTTGATTGACTAGCATAGCAATTCTAGTTTGAGATTTTCTTGTAATTATTTTGTAAATTATCATTTAATGTTTTTTTAAGAGCAGTTGTAGATTGCCACAAAATTCAATAAATTTAATTCATCCTAATTTAAAAAGAAAATAACAATCATACTAAATCAAGCGTTGTTTAGGAGTCAACCTAAGATTTCTGTGATATTTTGTTGTGTTTGCACGTTTTTGTTGAGTTTGAAATAGTTACTAAATTTTGTTACTACATAGTCAGCGCGAGTTCGAGCCCCACTTTGGTTTTGCTTGAAGCTCCATCGATATGGAGTATCCAAGTCTAACTATTGAAAGGTACTGCTTTGCTCGACTCTCTTGGTTCAAAAAAATCTTCTTGAAGTCAGCTATCGCTTGTGCTTTGGTCACGATCCAGGGCATATAAGATATATCGAACTCAATGAACTCTACTGCTCATTTGAAGAGCTCGTCGACATGCTCCAACCAAGTGAGGGCAGACTTAAGTAGATGGTCTGTTAGGACTCTGATTGGATGTATTTAAAAGTATAATTGAAGTTTGTGAACATAAAAAAATGATAGCAAACACTAGTTTCTTTATGATAGGGCACTTGAGTTTGGCACCTCAAAGGACTTGGCTAACATAATTGACCAAAATTTGCTTCCCCAGTTCCTCTCAAACTAAAATTGAATGGATGGTCTCAGATCCAACTCCTAAGTACAAAGAGAGTTATTCGTTTGACCTCAGGCTCTAGAGGAGTGGTGGTGATGCTAACGACCCTTTCAATTTCTTGAATACTTGTTTGCATTCCTTTGAGACAAATCTCTTTGCTGGCCTTAGCATTTTGAAAAATACCGCACACTTAGTTTTAGATTTAGAAATGAATTAGCTCAGACATGCGATCTGACTAGTCTTCTTCAGCATTTTTTTTTGGTATTTTGAGGGGATGACATGTCGAGTAGTGTTTGTACCTTTTTGGGATTGACTTTTATTTCCTTCATGGCTAAGAAGATGCTCAAGTACTTGCCAATTGATGCTCCAAAGGTGCACTTGAGTCTTATGTTTTATTTTCTAAGCATTTCAAAAGTTTCATTCAAGTCGTGTATCTGTTTTTCGGGCGTTACGTTTTCAACTGGGCGTTACGCTTTCAACTAGCATATCATCTACATACACTTCAATTTTTTTTTTTTCATTGCTTAGAAAAAACTATATCCATTAACCACTGGTATGTAGCCCCAACATTTTTAAGACTGAAGGATATTACATTATAACAAAATATACTCTCAGTAGTAATGAACAATTTCTTTTCTTCATCGGCTGAGTGCATCTTTATTTAGTGATAACCAAAAAATGCATCAAGGAAGCTCATAATTAAGTGACCAAGCGCTAAATCCACAAGAGTATCAATTTGATCAGAGGGTGGCTATCTTTTCTGGCAGGCAGTGTTTAAATTTATGAATTCCATGCACATCCTCCACTTGTCGTTTTCCTTTTGCACCATCACCTCGTTTGACACCCTTGTCGGATATTGGATTTTTCAAACTTGCCAACCTCTAGCAGCTTCTGTACTTCCTCCCTATTTGGCCCGGCTAGGGTAATAACCGAGGACATCATCTTTTTCTTCATGGGGTGAGCCGAAGGGTTGACATTCATAAGTTGGTAGACAACATCGATCAGAATCCTTAACATCTTGACCATGGACCAGACAAAGACATCTCGGTGGTTTTGGAGAGTCCTAATCAGCACATGCTTTGAGCCTGCATCAAAAGTTTCATTAATCATAAAAAAAATTTGTTAGGGTTGCCTTCGATAGTGAGTTCTTGATAGGTGGCCTCGTTGGTCTCGATACCTCCCTTACACAGATTCCTGATCTCAAGTGGCTCCTACTTCACACTTCCGACCGCTCAGAAGTAGCAGGTGCAGGATTGCTTTAGGTTATCTCGGACGATGATCACCTCTTTGTCGCTCGGAAACTTTACCGCCACGTGGTACATCAAGGTAACAACCTTGAAGTTGTTGAGCATGAGCTAGGCGTAGATCGTGTTGTAAGTTGATGGCCAGTCGACCACAAAAAAATCTTTTTATTTTCGTGATCTGCTTATTGTTTTCCCATTAGGTGACTGACAGGACTATAGTTCCAAGGCTTCCTTCCTCTCACCTGACAAGCCATAGAGCGGGCTTGTTAAGGAGGTTAGCCCATCCTTTCTGAGGCCCATCTTATTGAACACCACTTTAAAGATTAATCAAATTGCCAGTTTTGATAAGAATGCTGCCTATCTGGTAGTTGCTGATCATTGTCATGATGATGATGTCATCGTTCTATGGATTCCCCTTGGAGGGTAGATCGACATCGATAAATATGATGGGGGATATGTGCTGCATCTAGGTGTAATGGTGGTTGAACATAGTTCGTCTGACTGAATCCTCTTTGAACTTGCTTGACAAGACGAATCTCCTCCTTAGAAGATGGCATGAACTATGCTAGCTATGTGAATGGTGTGGGCTTGGATAGGCTCATTCAAAATTTCTTTCACTGGAACTTTACCCTTTTTTTGGGCCGTTGCTCCCAAAGATACAAACTCCTTGAGCTTTCCAGTTATAATCAGCTCCTCAGCCAGGCTCTGAAGATGTCAGTATTCTTGTGTATCATGATCATGGTCCAGGTGATATGCATAGTTTCTTTCACTGGAACTTTACCCTTTTTTTGGGCCGCTGCTCCCAAAGATACGAACTCCTTGAGCTTTCCAGTTATAATCAGTTCCTCAGCCAGGCTCTGAAGGTGTTAGTTTTCTTGTGTATCATGATCATTGTCCAGGTGATATGCATAGTTTTGCTTTGAATCCCGTAGGCAAGCTCTGATCTTTATTAGTTGTGCTTTCTTGAAGTACTCATTATTTTAGATGGCTTCCATTATCTCAGCCATTGAGATTCTAAACAAAGTCATTTTTGGTAGTTTGTGGTTAGATAGCGGTGCTTGTTATAACGAGCTGACCATTAGTCAGGATATCGAGCCTGACCTCCTTTGTTGTATGATATGTCTGTTGCTCCCCTTGTGGTCCTAGGGTTGTCGATGATCTTCATATCACAATTTGGTTGAAGGACATGAATCATCTGTCGGCCTCCACTCGTCACCTTGGGGCACCCTTCTCTATTAGCGACATGTGGAAGATCCTCCTTTAGAAGTGAGGGTAGAGTTTTCCCGGGCCTTATTTTTCTCATGCCGATTGGTCTTTCTTTGTCACAGTTCCTTCTAGATGGTTGGATCTCCTTAGTATTTGTGCTGACAAATTTTTGATGTATGTTATATACATATATATATATATGAACTTAAATTTTTTCTAGTAAAGAATTTTCCTATGATAATCATATGTGATAACCATACCTGATTTTTTTTTAATGCGAGGTCATATATTCTCACCACTTAATTTCTATGTATTTATATATCTAGGACCTAAATTTTACTTGTCATATTCTTACCCCCTAAATTCATTTTATACAAAATATTATTATTTAACAAATAAAAAAATTAGAATATACATTTTTCATATACATACCACTCAATTCTATTGTATTTAAATATATAATAGCTAAAATTTAATTTTTACCTTGTGCCATTTTACTCATGCCTAAAGAGTTGTATTTCATTTTTTTTCTTTTCCAAGTCGAAGGTGGCTTTTTTGATGTGTTATGACTTAGGAAAGATTTGATTGGTATACATGTAATGGTTAAAGTTTTAGCAATTACATATGTAAATACATAAGAAATGGGTGGAATGCAGGTGAATGTAGGTGAATGCCCCCTACATATTGTCATCCCACTCTCCTCACCGTTCCCCCCTTTCCCCTCGTGCTTCATTATCTAGCCGGCGGGATCTAACCGTCAAGGCAGCGCTGGTGAAGAAGAAGGAAGAGAACAAGGTGTGATCCCGCTTTCCTTTTCTGGAAGGATAGAACCGGAAACTGATATTTTGGAGAATTCGACTGTACAAAAGCCGCTTCTTCGATCTCTGTGAAAACCTAATTCTCAGATAGTCATGGCGTCGCCGTCGTCGTCCATGAACCCTCCGTCTATCCCCCTCAAGACTTACTTCAAAACTCCCGAGGGCAGATATAAGCTTCAGTATGAAAAAACTCACCCCGCTGGCCTCCTTCATTACTCTCATGGCAAATCCGTTTCTCAGGTAGGATCAGGGTTATTATTATGTGCTTTTATTAGTAAGCTTCAAGGTTATGATTTCCAGTATGGATTTCTATAGTTGACGATCGCGTATCTCAAGGAGAAGTCAACTTCCCAAGGGCCGAGTGCGCCTTCGACGCCGAGCTCCAGTAGCGTGGTGAAGTCTGCAGCGGCTAGGCTTTTTGTTGGTGTTAATGGAAGCAAGACCTTCTCTTATGGCGGTGCAAATGGTGGGAGCAAGGTAGTATCTGGAACTAACAAGTTCGGAGGGACTTTCGGAGCAGGATCGAGCAGCTCTCCTGCAGCAGCAAATTATGATGGCAAAGGGGCCTACTTAATCTTTAATGCTGGTGACACGCTATTCATCAGTGATCTCAATTCTTCAGACAAGGTTTACATATTTTTTTTAATTATTATTATTATTTTTCTTGCTAGAGCTCTGTGATACCATCATCTACGTGATGAATTTTGTGTAGGATCCGATCAAGGCTATTCATTTCAGCAGCTCGAACCCTCTGTGCCATACATTTGATTCTGAGGCGAAGGATGGACATGACTTGCTTATTGGGCTTCAGTCTGGAGACAGTGAGTTCAGATTCAATGTTTTCATTATATGGTGGTCCATTTTTCATTTCTTTTAAATTTGTCTTCTTCTTAAGTAACTGAATATTGTTAAAATGTTGACAATGTTTGTTTGCAATTCAAGTTTACACAGTGTCATTAAGGCAACAGTTACAGGATCTTGGGAAGAAGCTTGTGGGAGCTCAACATTACAATAAAGATGGCACAATCAATAACAGGCATGCACTTCCCTTTCATGAAATCTGTAAATGAAGTAATATATAAGTGAGGGCACACTGAAATATCTATATTTATGTTAGAAAATTGGATATTTATTACTCGTTGGATCATTGAATTGATGCGAAATAAAAAATGACACTATCACTAAATTATTTTCATAGCCAACCATTTCCTAAATCTGAATCTTTGTGGCAGTAAAAGGTATCGAATGGAATTTACCCCCTCAGTGGTTTTGTTTTTCATTGCTATGATGTAAGGGACTCAGATCAACTATAATAGTGAGGAAACTCTTTGCTTGCATTTATTAAGTTGCCTTGTTTTGATTGCCAATTTGATGATAAATTAAAGTGCTTATTCTAATAGGATTGTGTGACTGGGAAGAGCTAAACCAAGCCAAATAAAACTAAAAGGAAGCTCTAGTTCCAGAATTGCTGTAATTATCGTGCTAGGGATTAGCTAGACCTTGTGAAATTTGATGTTTACCTTGTTATAGTTTTCTAATGCCTTGATTTGTATAGATTAAGGTCAACTCGAGTGCTTCTGTTGTTGAGTGAGAATTGCACCTGAAAGTTAATTTTTGTTTGTTAGTGCAGGGTGTTGTGAAAGGCCTTTTTCATATTTCATTAAATAATGGCACTTTGGGTGAAATTTAAGCGAAATGGTCACATTTTGCATTTTTTTTTTTTGATGTTTTTTTTGATGTCCCTTGCACTATCCTTTTCCATTAAACGATACCAGCTACGATTCGGGTTGGGTTCTCCTTGCTTCTGCTAGCTGTCATGGGAGCTTGGTGATGATTCTTTTGCTGTCTGGTTTGAACTTATCGTTGTTCCTTTTATTCGGATCAATCTCTTATATTGTTGCGCCTTCTATTGTCTCTCTTTTTTTTTTTCTCTCATATGTGTAGCCCATTCTCTTGCTTTTTGTGTGTGTTGTGCCTATCGATGGTGATTCCATAGGTTTTCATTTGTGTCCATTGTATTTTGGGTGTAGTAGGTACCTCTAGCCGGATGTTGTATCCTTGTTTTGGTTTTAATAAAATTTCCTTCAGGGTTTTCAAAAAAAATGAGAGGTGGCAAGTAAATTTTTGCATTTTATCATTTTGCTCTCCATTTTGTGTACTTTATCGACATACATTTTTTTTTATTGTCCTGTGGATACTATTACTCTGCAGTCGATGCACTTGTGTTTTTTCATGGGCACCAATGGCAATGGAATTATTTTGCTCATGCTAAAGTGAACCTTTTTTTTTGTACGAGAAAGTGGGTCATCATCTGGAAGGAATATCCATTATGATTATTTTTACTAATTCATTGTGAGCTAATTAATCTTTTCTCTCTATCTAGAACAATTATAGGACTGTTGACCCATTATTTCCTTCATTCAGTGAGAATTGTACCTAAATTTAACTTTTGCCTATTAGTGCGGAAATTTGTATAAGGCACTTATTGTGTTTCATTAAATCATTGCACTTCTACTGAAATTTAAGTGGAACGGTCACATTTTGCATTGTTTTAAAGCACCTTGTGCTATTTTTTCGGTAAAACAATAGCAACTATGATTCAATGTATAGTGTCTGTTTATTCATATGAATGGAAGCTGGCGAGTAAATATTTGCATTCAGTCTTTTTGCTCTTCATTTAGTGTTATTGCTCAACATCTTGTTTACTATGGTATTATTGTTGAGCGCTACCTTTTTTTATCTAATTGTTCTGTGGATAATTTTTCTCTCTGCAGTCGCTGTACTTGTGTTGCATGGGTACCAGATGGCGATGGCATTTTTGTTGTTGCTCATGCTGATGGAAACCTCTATGTGTATGAGAAAGTGGGTCATTATGGGAAAGGAATATCCATTATGATTTTATTTAACTATAATGTGAGCTAATTACTCTTTTCTCTCTTTCTAGAACAAGGATGGGACTGTTGAGCCATCCTTTCCTGCTGTCAAAGATCCAGCTCAGTTTACTGTTGCTCATGCACGGTCCAGTAGGGTATGTTTGTTAAGTGTTTTCTGTGTTAATAATCGCACTTGCGTTCAATGTTTTTAAAACCAAATTAATTTTTGTGCACCTTTTCCATTTCATTCATGTGGAAGGGATGTGTGGAAAGTAAAGAAAAGTCCTTAACCAGATTGAAGATTTCCAAAATTATTTTATCTAAGCTACCAATTAATGTCAATTCCTTCTTCAAGAAATATAATTTTGAAGGATTTTGATAGGAAGCCTTTAGCTGTTAGTTTTGATGTAGATAATGATAAACTATGTGAGGTTTCATCCAAATATTATCACATATTTGCTGCAAGGATATTAAAGAAGAAGTGAGATAGAAGGAGGGTTGTTGAGTTTGCGGATGATGAGGATTAACTGCATGAGATTTCATTAATTTATAAGCTGACAATTATACCAGTTGGGATCCATTGGTTGGTTCTGTAATGCATTTGAGAAACGTGTAATTAATTATTCCTTTTCAAGTATAAATCAAATTGATTGTTTTTCATAAGATGAAAGTATCTATCTTTGGCATGTTTCAATTGATGCATCTATCTTGCTGATTTATTTTATCAAGGATTTGAGGAATTTTGCTTTTATGTTTTGAGATTTTTCATTTTCATTCTTGTTGATTTGAGGGGTGGGCTTGGTGCTTTCAGATGTTGATTTTGTTCTTCCCATTTATTCGTATAAAAAACCTTCTCTTTTGATCTTGATTTATTTTAACTTGATCACAGAGCAATCCGACCATAAGGTGGCATATTTGCCAGGGTTCGATTAATAGTATGTCGTTCTCAGTAGATGGCACATATTTAGCGACGGTTGGTAGAGATGGTATAAGTTGATACAAGTTCTTTGCCTTCTTTTTTAAATAGCATCATCTTTGTTTTTCATTGAAATGGCCTGTTTCTTTTATAGGCTATTTAAGAGTGTTTGACTACTCCAAAGAACGATTATTTTGTGGTGGAAAAAGTTATTATGGTGCGTTGCTTTGCTGTACTTGGAGGTAAGAATATATCATATTTACTTTCTCATAATATATATTTCAATGACATTCATGGTTTATGATATCACATGACCACAATCAATAGAGCATTTGTGGAATAAGAATTTGCACTTCCGAGGCAGTGCAAAAAATTATGAGTCTAATGCTTTATAATTTTTGAATAAATGTTTTTTTTTTGTTTACCTTAAAATTAGGGTTAATATAGCTTGCCTAAGTGCTTCTTGAACCTAATTAATAAACTTATGACCTTTATCCTTAAATTTAGGCTTAAATAATTAAAACTGGACCTTACTAGGAAGGCAAAGGTGACAATAATGCCTTAGGTGGAAAGGCAAAGGCAACGGTAGAGGTGAGAAGACAACCAACAAGACTAGTGGAATTGGGAATAATGTACAACATCATGAGAAATAGTGCAAGTTGGGTGGTAGAATTAGCACGAAATCACATCAACAGAAGCATTGCAAAGGCATTAGCACTGACATATTTAACAATGAATAGCAACACAATAAATAGATAATAGTGAGTAGCACTTTGTAATTCATATTGTGGTAATGATCCTAAACTTTATTGGTGTTAATTTGAATTCAATGTTTTGTGTTGAAACCATACAATAATGAGAAGATGACTTCAGAACTAGTGAACACATATTGTTCATACAACAACAACAACAACAACAACAAGCCTTTATCGCACTGTGTCATTTTCATTTAATTCTAATAGATTAAGATCAATTTTTATACAATTTGCCCATTCTTTTTAGGTTTCTTTGTAGGTGGTCTACCTCTGCCTTTTTTAACATAAGTCGAATCTAAAATATTTACTCTCCTAACTTGATCATCAGATGGTCGGAGTTTAATGGGACCAAACCATCTAAGATGACTCTCTCTAATCTTGTCTGTCACTGGAGCTACACCAAGTCTTTCACGGATAGATAGGGAGCCAATTTCATAGTTATGGTTTTACATGTTATAACTAAATTAAAATGTGATATCTTTGGGTATTACTTTGTTGATCCATAACCTTTTAATAGTTGATTATTGTTAGTGCTAGAATGCAATTATTAAAAAAATTTGTATAGAATTGAATGATGGGAAATGTTTTTTGCATCAAGTCTAATGTTGCAGAAGCCACTAATTAAGGTGTATGCCAAAATGTAATTAGTAAACTTTATATTTTATATAATTGAATGATGGGAGGTGTACGTTGCATCAAATCTAATTTTTGGATATTCATTTGATCTTGGAGATTTAATGGGTCGATTTAAAGCACTAATAGTTCTTTTTCTCAAGCATAATCCAGAAGTTCCAGGCTCATGTCAAGAAAACTCCCTTTTATAAATACAGTGATAAGGCTTTGTACAACAGCCCCTTAAGAAATCCTAGATCAGTGGGAGCTCCGTACACTAGATGCACTTTATGCTCTTATTTAATCATTGTGATTTACATTTTGAGATTCTTGCTAAGAGGAGAAATAGGTTAGAACAAAAGTGTCTTAATTGCCTAGTGTTTGTTAATACAATCAATCCTTGACTAAGTTTAAAATTGTGTCATTAGGTATTGAGATTTTTTTTATCCATTTAATTAGGCATAAACCTCCAAGCTTTTGCGGGTAAATCTCAAAATTACAAATTGTGCTTCGCACTAAGTTTATAGTATATGATTAGAAGTAATATATTAACATCTTAATATTTTAGTGCATAAAAATGTAACATGTTAACATCTTGGTATAGTAAACTTATTAAAATTGTTCGAAACAAGAAATCATCCAAACATCTAATCATAAAATAGAAATGTTTATTTAATTATCAAAATAAGTCATAATAGCATAACAATTTAAAGAAAGTTTTATACAATTAATTTATTTCTCATTTCTACTATCTCCATCAATGTAAGAACATAATGAACCACGGATGTTAGAATTTTTAAATTTAAAAGTTCTCATCACTCTTATTATTCAATAAGCTTTCAGTAGAATCATTGGCAGAACAATTTCTTTTCTCCCTCATCTTATTCTCAGTGATAAGAGGAAGTGGTTTGATATTTAAGTTAATAGCATAAGTAGGTCTTCAAGTACTTCTATTGTATTCAAAAAACGAAGGATGATGAATCAATTAGCAGAAGAAGAAGAGCTTTTCATATAGAACAAGTCATTGTATGACGAAAACACGGATTATGAAGAGTTGTTTTGGTAGCATTTTCTTCAAAAGGCAACATGCAAACATGAATAGAAGTTTTTTTTGCGGAGCAAGAATATTTCAGTTCCAAAAAAAAAAGAGATATATTTGTCTCTCTAAATAAAGGACAAAATTAAAATACTTAATAGAGAATATTTGCTTGTTATAGATTTATCTTCATGGATATCATAAGTTAAATTTATGGCAATAAGGGAAGAAACATCGTCTAAGAATGAGACGGGAATTTTGTTTTTCTGATGAGCAAATCCATGGTGAGCTTCAAAATAATAAGGACTAACAGAAAGCACGTCGCTTCTAGAATGAGCGAAGAGGCTGAATAGTTGTGGTAAGAGGCATGTCATGTCCCCTATTTTCTTTCGAGAAAATATATTTGCCAGCATTAACATCCCATTTAATATTGATAAGAAATGTCAAATCACTTGTTTGACACCTTCAATAAGATTTTAAAAACCAAAATATTTCCTTAACCAGAAACATTCTTGACAAAAGGAGAATATTTTTTAGAGTGAAAGCTTGCGTAGGATCCCCACGTGTCGTTAGCATTTTGAATATTGAAGATTGGTCTTGGTTCTTGTTGTAAGATCACTCTTCAATCCACTCTTCAACAACTACCAATTTTAACATCAACAACAACAACAAAGCCTTAATCCCACTACGTGGGGTCGGCTACATGAATCCTTTTTCTCCATTGCGTCCTATTTAGTGTCATATTTTCATTTAGTTCTAGTAAATTAAGATCATTTTTAATACAA